>NC_134406.1:237424853-237592353 GCF_038048845.1 Mixophyes fleayi | reverse complement strand
TTACTGTGGTCTTGACGTTCCTCGTTACACAAATGCAAATAATAGTTGGTTACAGATAAGATATAACTATGGGCAAACCTAATACAGACAGTGATGGTGCAATATTAAATTAGAGAGCTCCATTAGGAATGCACAGTGTCAGGAATCATATATTTCACTATTGTCTCAGTCATGGTTACTATATGATAACTGGGTAAGAAATAATCTATGTTTTATGATAGATTACAGTGGTGGACGCAGGGGGGGTTTCTGGGTCCCCAAAAACCCCCCCTCCGCTAACTATGTGCCCACCATAGTGGCAGTGTCCTATACAGCAGCCGCGGCGCTGTCAAAGAAGCGTCCGCGGTGGTGCTGTATTGTACACGGCACCGCCGCGGATGCTTCTTTGACAGCGCCGCGGCTGCCGTGTAGGACAGCGCTGCCGAAACGGAGCAGCAGCTCTCTCTGGGTTTTTTTTTTTTGGGTCAGGGGGGAAACCACCCCCCCTGACAATCCTGCGTGCGCCCCTGGATTAAGAATATAATTCTGTTAACTGTCCAAATCATTATATGTAGCCTGTGTGTTCAAAAGAGAGGGACGCACCTGTTACTTTTTATTGTGACGGACCAGGTCCTTTTTTAGATTTATTTAGAATGTCAATAAATAAAAACAACCTTTCTGGAATGTCACATGGGGTTAATATCACATTTACCAGAGATGCCTGGTAAACATTTTTTTTTTTGGGGGGGGGGGGTAGGGGGTTGCAAGCTGCATAATAGCATAAAGTGTGTTATTTGAATAACTGGAAATGGCATAAAATGGAAAATTATGTCTAATATTCACAAACAGGTTCAAGTGCTGTCATTACGTGGAATCAAAGAGGAGTCGGAGAGGTAGATAGCATGCAAGCATGCAGATCTGGCAGCCTGTCCTTGTGACAGACAGAGACTGCATCAAAGTTCCTTGTAACTTGCCTGTGGTGTCTGTCAAGAGAGAACAGAATAACTATAAGGAAAACTCAAGGGTAGAACTAATGGCAGGATGTGTAGTACTTAACACATCCTTATTTGTAATAGTATGAACAAGGGCAAACATATTTGTGATTAAATATGCATTAGGTAAGAAGGTTTGTGAAGAATACCACAGATTCCTTTATATGAGTGTTTAACGTCTATCACTGCATCCCATTATGTTCTTTACTACTTGTATAGAAAATAAATTATTTCCAAGAAATTAACTAACGTCTTGAGTCACAGGGAATGGATGGGCTGAAAATCAGCAATTTCAAGGACTCCACTCAGTATTGGAGCTACGGCAGAAGGTTAATCAGTTCAGCTTACCTATATGTTTCATTTTATGGTAAAATACACATGTGCTGTTACAACTGATTGCGCAATCACAGTAGCATCGAAAAGATTTAAAATTTATGAACAAATTTGTAAATTCCTTTTTTGATGTTGTTCATTCCCAGTGAACTATATTCTCACAGAGAGTTACTAATGGACATCTTCACTGAGTGTAGGTGGCAGATAAAACAACAACAATAACAATTACTGAGTTTTATTATTGGAAGACCTAACTCATGCAGAGTCTTCTGCAAATGACAACGAGCCCAAAAAAATCTAATTAAACCCTGACTTTAAGTATTAGAGTGGTGACAGCACTATGGCTTAGTGGTTAGCACTTCTGCCTCGCTGCACCGGAGTCATGAGTTCGATTCCCGACCATGGCCTTATCTGTGTGGAGTTTGTATGTTCTCCCCGTGTTTATGTGGGTTTCCTCCGGGTGCTCCAGTTTCCTCCCACACTCCAAAAAACATACTAGTAGGTTAATTGGCTGCTATCAAATTGACCCTAGTCTGCCTGTATGTATGTTAGGGAATTTAGACTGTAAGATCTACTGGGGCAGGGACTATATGAGTGAGTTCTCCGTACAGCGCTGCGTAATTCGAGGCGCTATATAAATAAATAAATGATAATGATGAGTTACAAAACAAATAACCATAAAAGACTAAACATGTGAATGCTCAGATATACTGCATTTAAGACCTGGATACATTTAGGGAATTTACATTTAAATCACAAAAAAAGTTGATCAAATATGAAATTACCTTTTGATCTTCACAACTAAGCAGATCACTTCCTATGCTATAAAGAACGTTAAAAACAACACACCTCCAGGTTACCCAGTACTGTTTTATTTATTCATGACATCAGAATTTGTGCACTACGAGACTGATTTAATGTTAGCAGCAAATCCAGCTAAAGGGTACAAATCTACCCCAGGACAAACCATACTGCAAAGCAACGGATGCAAACGCATATGCCACACAAATAGTCCGCACCTTTACATTTACACTGAAATTTAGATTCCATTCCAGAGTTTTCCCTATAAAGTTGGATAACAGAAAATGTCTAGGAGGGCAGCTTGTCTTAGGCACCGTGGCTGCAGTTTCATACTGCACTTCTATCTGGATTGCACCGAGTTCTGAGGAATGTTTACCGGTAATTATCTTGTTCCCAGATTTTTGTCTCTCTATAACCATAGCTCTTTGTAATGTTCTACCTTGTTCAGTTTGAATCTTTTAAATCTCTAATATGACTAAAGTGGTATTTATATGTACAAAAATAACTCACAACAGGCGATTATTTTTTATTTTTACACTGGAGAGTAAATAAAGGAATTATGTGGCCTCTGAGATAACATATCGCACCCGTGCAAATTTGAGTTTGGAATTACAAGAAATGTAAACATTGTTTCAAATTTAGTATTTTTTTGTAATTTATGGCTAGGTTTTGGAAAATGTATTTTTATTTCACATGGTACTCAGTGCCTTGTGAATCAGCATTAAAAAAATTTACTTTAATTTATTTCACATTCATCATATGCGGCAACAGTATATGAACAATGTGTTGGGGGCTGAATACTTTTTCAAGGCACTGTATGCGTAAAGTAAAACACAGTAGAGCCCAGCCATGCAGTTGTATTTGTAAAGAACCTCTGCCACTGTTGCGAGGTATATCAAGGTCAGGGTCATACCGGTCAACTATTCTGAATGTATTCCAACCTTCTCGTTCAACAAATGAACCTGATATTACCTGTATACAGGACACCAGAATGGGCTCTCTATCCTCCTTCCCCATGTTGCATCTAACATCACATACAAGTTAATATACTAGCTCTTTAATTAATAGTATTGCACCAATCTCTGACTATGTCTGTGTCACTAATTACCATGGCCAGTAATTAAACCAGTACCCTTGTGAACCTGTACCCCAAACATCAGCCTTTGTTACCTTGCATTTTGTTTCTGTATATATATTATGTATTTACATTGCAAGTTCTTTGATGAAGGATCTGATACTAATGCTTTTTCCTATAACACTTTGCTATCCCATTTTGTATTGTTTGTTTCCTTTAGTTTTGTATGGTGCACTGGTCTGTCTTGCATCATATTAATATATGTATACATCAATATAAACAGTGCTAGTTAATAGAGGCTCTGTGTTGCATACTGGTCATAAAATAAACCATGCATTGTATACTGGTCATCAGAATGAGCTCTGCATTGTATATCGGTCATTAGATTGGTATCTGCATTGCACTGGTTGCTATAATGTGTCTTGCATTGTATACTGGTAAGATTGTGCTGCAGTGTATTATTTAAGTATAGCTCTTGGAAATAACTAGCTGAACCCAAGTCTAATTTATTCTTCTACAGGTGGACGTGTTGTCACTCCAGCTGTGGCTGAACTACTCCTTATGTCTAGCTCAGCATGTCCCAAAGCCGAATGATGCAAGAACAACATCAAGAAAAATTAAAGTTAAAAACAACAAGCAGATAAGTTTAATTTAACTCCCTTATCCAAATAAACATACAGGTGTTCTGACAATAATTTCTTCAGTGGCAGTTCTGCAAAAAGCAAAATTCAACACCAAAACAAGAAATACAACACAAATGCTATTCTCCAGTCTAGCAAAAGAAAAAAATTCATTGTCAAAAAGATCAAAAATTGTATTTCCAGAACAAAAAATGGTACAGTCATGTGAAAATTTTACACATTCAAAAATTGTATTTCGAAGAAAAAGACACCCAGCAAATTTTGTATCTGAACAGTTTAATATTAGCTGCATCATGGTTGCCGAGAAGTATTGGTAAATAACTCTCTTTGCAGAAGACATAATTATGGGTTTCTAAAAGATGATCCTTTTTGAATGCATTTTTTTTCATTGCCACCAGCCACAATCAATAACATGAGTATTTTTTTTTCAACTACAGGAAATGGTATCTGACAATGGCTTGTTCTCCAGCACAATTTTTAAAAAATCTCAGAAACATATATTGAAGTGCCTCAGAGTTGGTTTTTGCTTCATGTGAAACAAATACTGGTTTGTAAGTCCAGTTATTCTCTATTCAGAATCAGTGAATCACCCTGGGTTGTTCTCAGGCACTGTAAAAACTGGTATCCTCATAAAGAGGCATTAGAAAAGTGCAAAAGTATACAAAACAAATCAAAATAAAATGACCATGTATCAATATATTGATAAACAGTTCACAATGTAAAAGAGAATGCTACATGCAGGCTATCTCTCTAAGTATTTTATCAAATGCGCCTACTGTAATAATATATATTTTACATGGAAACATTTGTTGTACATTTGGAATGAATAAACAAACAAACAGTTCTCAGATGCCATATAATCACTATAAGTTTAGAAGTCTGTTAGAAACTTGTCAGCAGAGGGCCGTTTCTTTAATTTATCATTAATGGATACTATCTTGAAATGGAGACTAATAGCAACTTTATTGCAGCATAATAATTTTTTTTAAAGTTTGATCCCATAGATTGTAAGCTTGTGAGCAGGGTTCTTTTACCTATCTGTCTATATGCATTACCCAGTATTGTTTTATTAATGTTTGTTCCCAATTGTAAAGCGCTACTGAATTTGCTGGCGCTATATAAATAAATAAATGATGATGATGATCCCAATATCGCAAAAGGAAAGAAGATATTAATCGAATGCTCACAGTGTAATTGACATTACAGTCCTATCTGATAACAAAAACTGACTAGTTGACATTCTAAAACCAGTTATGCAGGGACTAAAGCAGTTTTTCCCCACCAAATTCAGAATAATTATCAGAATACATTTTCTTTCCTTTTGACATAGATGTCACAGAGTGTCCAGCAAGGAAAACACTGAGGGCTGCCTTGGAATGCAATGGGTTGGCCGCACCCACATGGCACAATTTGTTTATTTATTTCGCATCTTGTTTTGTCACTTTCACCTTTGTGTTTATTTTTCACAGATCTAAGGGGTGCAGTAGACCCGTATGGGCTCTGCATTTCCCAATGATCTAAAGTGGGTGATGTGGTCCTGAGGCTCTTACTCCATTGATGACCCCCTTACAGGAAGGGGCACGTTTCTGGTCCCTAGGTGAAGCCTCTGCGGATCCCACGGAAAAGGGACTCCCCTTAGTCTTGCACTGAAGGAGGGGTCTAAAGAATATTGCCTCCTAAGGGACCTTTTGGCTTCAGAAGTTGGAGATAGAGGGGCCCTTTCACGTTTGAGCAGAGACTGAAGCCTGCCACATGCCTGGGCACTTTTTTGGTGGGCACAAGATTACCGTTCCCAGGCTTTTTTTGAAAAAATGGACTGGAGTGCCATTCAACTTGGATGTTGGCACACCGGACATGCTATTTACTGGGCCGTCTCCTGGATAGGCAGTGGGTATCAGAGATATTTAATTTTTAAAGACAAAATAATAAATGTATTGTATTATGTATTAGTTGTATTATTTATCAATAAAAACAGGTCCCTCGGATGACAAGTTCTAATTGAATCTCATTAATGTGTATCTCCAAAGTATCCCAGAATCCTTAGGAATGATATCTCATCCTACTGTCCTAGGTGCCTTTAATTATGTCATAGCCACATATTCTCTCGTCTTCTCCACCACATAACATATGTAGAATTCTGCTACTAAACTGTGACAATAGCCATGTCGCATTTAGTTTCTCAGCAGATGAAGAGTTCTAGAATTATGAGGCTATTGTCTTTGTGGGAAAGAGGATTCTAGGAGACTGCCTCTGTGTTAGATGCGCAAATGGCTATATTTTAACAACCAGAAAACTTTTTAAAAAAACTATACAATGTAGCCATTAAGCTCAAACACTGCTGAACCAGCTAGAACATGTTTTTACCTCCTTGCCTTGCTCAAATTTAGCTCCTATATTCTAGCTTTTGTTTAGTTCTAGAATTTCTGGCAATTTTACAAATTTTAGAGCCGAACTGACAAATCGGTTTGAGAACCACTAAACAAGTTCAAGCATCTCTACTTATGAATAATTCTGCTCTAGTGTGTTTATACTCATGTGGTAGAGGAAGAAACATTCTCTTACTGCACAGCACTGCATAATATGTTGACACTATGATTAAGCTATGTAGTCTAGAAGCTGTAGTACAACTAACTGAGTTCCAATTTTTAGAATTACAATACCCAGAATTCTTGTTATATTGCATGTCTTCCATATATGGTAAATGCAAGAGTCAACAAATACTGCATTTTATATGCAGATTAAAGGACAGTGCCAATTTAAAGAATATTTTATTTCTGAGTATTAAGAACAGCATTAAAAAGTCATATCTATGGCTTGTATTTGAAACAATCTGAAGTTTTACCACACATTACAATGTTACATTGATGTGGGAAGTGTAATATTAAATTGAGATAGAGCAATTTAAATTTGTTCTGCATGAACTTTATAATAACCTAGGCCAACACAATACACTAGATTATTATTTATACTGTATGTCTTTTGACAGTGGAATGTTGGGAAGGGAAAACCGATCCCACAGTGGTTTCCTATTATTATTGTTTACTTGTACATCCTCATAATATAACACAGCGCTTTCAGAGAATACTTTCTTACTATATTTCTTAGTATGATATGGTGGTAGTATGCTGTATTACAGCAAGTAGTTACCACCCAACATTTGGCTAGTCGGCCTTGGAACATGGGGCATAGCTAGGGCATGACGGTGGCGTGGCCACATCACAACAGGGGAGAGGTCACGTAATGAGGATGAGTGGTCACATCACAACAGGGGAGAGGTCACCTCATGATGGTTCATGGTCACATCACAACAGGGGAGAGGTCACCTCATGATGGTTCATGGTCACATCACAACAGGGGAAAGGTCATCTCATGATGGTTCATGGTCACATCACAACAGGGGAGAGGTCACGTCACGATGGTGCGTGGTCACATCCCAACAGGGGAGAGGTCACATCACAATTGTGTGTGGTCACACCCCGGGGGGCGTACCTAGCTCTTTTGAAGCACTTGGCTGCCCCATTCTCCCCTCAAAACACCTGCATTACTCTCAAATCAGAACTGTCACACCTACATTGGGACGGTTGGGAGTATGAGTTAACTTATTCGGCCATTGTACTTTAAAATACATAACAGCAGAAATGGCTTCCACCTGAAACATAAAACTCAGCGCCATTTATCCTAGACAGACAGGGCAATGATCCAAAAGGTCTACTACTAGACTTCTTTAAAAACCCTTGTCGGTAACAAAATATGCAATGGAAAAAGAAAGAACAAAATAAATAAATTGACATTTAGCAATATGCAAAAAATGAAATATTAACAAATAATGCAGCTATAAAATAAAGCTAATATATGCCCAAGAAACGTGTGCCTTTTGTATTGTTTCTCTGAATGCAGAGCTTAAATAAATCCCATAAGCGGTGTCTGGATTTGTTGTTTAATTCAAGTTGCAGGTCTGGCGGGGTAGGGGCAGCCTGCAGTCACATCGATGATCAGTGTCGATGAGCTGATAGTAAACTACCTCTCCCATCGGGTGTAGTACTACTTAACAATAGTGTAAAAAACTACAGTGTTTACACCTACAGAATTACTGTGATACTGAAGAGAGCGACATGTAAGAAAGACCTACTTACCTGTAAACAGACACAGGGCAGATCCGATGTGAGGAGAGGGCGACACCTTCAAATGACGTCACTTCCAAACACAACTTAGATATTTCGGTTTTTAAAGCGGCAACACACAGACCCATATAAGTACTACCTTTACTTTATGGGTTTGTGCGTTGCCGCGGTTGAAAGTGACCTGATTTGGAAGTGTCTCCCTCTCCTATAGGGCTATACTACATTTACATTACATTCACATACCTCCCAACTGTCCCGCTTTAGAGGGAAAGTCCCGATTTGAGGGCTCTATCCCGCCATCCCGATTAGAACAGCTCTGTCTCGATCAGTGGCAGAGTCTGGAGGTGTTCTGCTCACTGCTGCTCTACATGGCAGAGAATGGGTCCCACAAATGATGTTTGGAGGAGAGAGGAGTACAGGTTAGCCTAGCATTTCAAAACTTAGGCCCACCCTGGGGGTGTGATCACGCCTCCCACTGTGATGTGGTCAAGTGGAATGGGCGTGGCCATACCTCCATCCCACTGCCGGAGAGTCTAATGTTGGAAGGTATACATGCATCCTGATAGTTTCAGTAATATGCAGCAAGCTATTTCCACTTTAAGAACACTTTAGTCTGAGCTCATGTACAACTCACAATATATACTCTTACAAAACATTTTTTTAAACTTCTTACATTCTAATCTGAATATAGTTGTAGATATTTTTTTCTTTAATTACCAATAGATTTATGCTTTCTTTTGGTAAACACTATGGGCCTGATTCAGCGTAAGCATAACCTGTGAAAAAGGCACACGTAAGTGCATTCGTATGTGTGCTGTATTTAGGGTTGAAGATGCGTCTGATTGAGTAGCAGATGCTTCTGCTTGACAACAGTCACACCCCTCAGACACTTATGGTTTGCTAGTTTGTCATTATCATTATCCGTTACTTACACCTGTACCTGACCAGCCGCAAATTAAAATACTTTTTCAGCAGTAACTGCAACTACGTCCCAGTCGGAATGATTGCCTACTATACAGCACCCCTTCCCTCTCCCGCCACGCTTATTCAGGTGTAAGGAGTTGAAACTGCCAAAAAGTTGCAGGTCTGAAGAGCCGTACGTTCACTGTCTGAGCATGCGCAGTGAGATAAAAAAGCAAAAAAACGCTACGCAAACGGACTTCCCAATCTGAAATAGGCCCTATAATTCAAAAAGTAAAGAATTAAATTTTGCTTTTCTAAACAAAAATCAATCGGGATTCATCATTGTGACGAAATACGGATTGAAGCAGTGCTTGGCCTTCTCGCTGTGCTGTAAAAGAAATATGACACAAAATTTTTCTGTTCTGCTCTGGGCCGTTTCTGATAATGAGCTATGAGATAAGAGGCAAAATTAGAAACAAATGGAGTTTGGATTCCTCCTACGAATCTTGTGGTTCTCAATAACATTTACCGTATTTTGTGACAAATAAAGGATGATAAATAGCTCCTTGTTAGTAAAATCATAATGGATATGGAGGCGAGTAAATGGGCGGTGTTTCCTGTTGCCCAGAAACCCTTCCTATACCACAGTTTGACTGCAGATTAGCCTCCTGCTGGCTGCAGCTCAGGCAGCGCTCGAGGAAACATAATTAGTGTCAGTGTGATCAGCAGCAGAAAGCTGTTTATGATCAGACTGATGCCGCGGAATGTGGTGTGCAAGGTCTGACATGTGCGTCATCACAGCCCCACCCCTACTGCACAATAACGCAGCTCGGTGGGGCCACGATGATACAAATTGCGTCAATGCAGCCTAAAAAGAGTGAGTGCAGGTCTCACTTTAAACTATGAGCTTTATTGGCATATTCTTCATATTTATAGAGTATTAACTGGGTAGTAAACACAGTTCAGGGGGATAAATCGCAGGTGCATAAAAGGTGTGTGTGTATGTAGATTATATACACACATACATATCCTTACATACATAAAGACTATGGATTTCATAACTGTCACCTTCAGACTCTATGTTAAGTGCAGTACTTATTGCTAAAAGGTCTTTCAGTGATGCAAACGTTTTCTGCTTCACCACGATCATACAATAACCAAAAAAGCATTTTAAAATATTCATAGAGGATTGTCCCAAGCACTGCAACATTTCATTTGACAACAAACATGCTGTGTTCCAAAACTGGTCCTATAGACTAGTTTCTATAAAAAGGCCAGCTCTCTAATTGAGATCTGAATCCACAGTTGCTGTGTGTCACCGTTTTCTTGCTCCTAGGAGCATTATTAACCATTCACAGAAACAGATGATGATAAATATATTAGAAGTACTTCACACTGGCTTCTGCTAAATTGCAACTCGTATCTTACAATTTCATCTGTGCATAGGGTCCCAAAAACGACTTTAATAATTGTAGCACACAAAATGTAATGAAAATATACACATTTTCTCACATTTTTTTTTTCTACATGTTTTTTAAATATGACTGACAGTTTTAAAGGGACAAAGGATAGACCTATCAGCACAGTGGTATAACTACATGCGTAGCATGCGATCCATTTGCTATGGGGCCCATCCAATCAGAACCGGCTCCTTATCTCCTAGAGTCTCCAAGCACATTTCTATAGCAATTATACTGTCGGTCCAGAGGCTGGACAATTTTTTTTATTCTTCTATGTGTAATCTTTTCTTGTTTATACTTCTAGTTTCCTACAAATATGAGTTGGAACTGTCTGTTTATGTGACCCAACCAGCCTAGGGATGGGCAGGTCTGCAGACTCTGCTGTTGAAAGTAGAGGCAGAGTAGAAGGGAGTCACATCCTCAGGAGCATGAACATTAAAACTACCCATATTTGTCAGTCATATTTAAGCTTGTATATATTCTATTTTTAAAGTAGTTAAAATGTCTGCCAGTATGTATTGTTATCTTGCAGACTAGTCCATTGTTTCAGCCTAGGCAAAAGGATTATTGTCCACCAGTCATGTATGAATGTACATAACACCAGGGGGTCTCTTGTCTTTGTTTAGCTGTGGGTCTGTGTGTGCTAGCATAGGGAAAAGGCCCACAGACAAAGCTCTATGTTTAATTACAGAGGACTGCATTGTGTATTTAAATGTAAATGTGTCTGGATTGTGATCTCTCCTGTTTAAACAAACTCTGCTGTTTGTTTATTTTTTCTGCAAATTTATTTTTTGCAAGGGGGCGCCGGCCCTGATTAATATAATGTGTAAGTGAGGGAGGAGTAGGGTAATATAATGTGTGAGTGGTGGGAGGGGGGGTATGTTAACATAATGTGTGAGGGGTGTAGTATGTTAGTATAATGTGTGAGGGGCGGTATATTAATATAATGAGTGAGGGAAGGGAGGGAGTAGTATGTTTTATTTGTGAGGTGGATGGGGGGCAATTTAATTTATTGATGGGCTATTTAAAAGTGGGGCCTGTTAATTTAAGGTGAGGTGACAGGACCTTTAATGCTGGTGTGCTTTGGGGCTATTCATTTAATAGGGAGCTGAGTTTGGGGAGGATGGCTATTTATTAAATATGAATAAGAATTATTTAATGCCGGGTATAGTTGTAGTAACTGATTATATATATTAAACATAAATACTATTAAATTTATCACTGCGGCTGTTTGGAGAGAGAGAAACAGGTTTATTTATTAAATGTGAATTCTATTATTTTAATGTTGGGGCTGGAGGGAGGCCTAATTTTAAAAGATGGGTGCTATTGATTTAACACCAGGGGTTAAAGGTATTATGGTCCGGTTTTTTCAACTCGCCGGAAATCGGCGAGTTTACAGCTAAAATTTAAAGCGGCGCTGGCTTGTAAAGGCAAACTTGCCTTTACAAACTAGCGCCGCTTTAAATTTTAGCTGTAAACTCGTTGATTTCCGGCGAGTTGAAAAAACTGGACCATAATACATTTACCCCTAAGGCTGGAGAGAGTTTTCTAGTACACATTTTTTTTACCAAATAGGGCCCCGACATTCCAGGATCCAGTCAAGCAGCAACTGATCTAAAGACACCTGCCAGACTGTTTAGCAGGTGTCTTTAGACAACCACTAGAAACCCACAGGTTGCCCACCACTGCCATAGTGTGACCAATTCGTTTTCCACTCCTCACACCTAGGCAAATGAAGGAGTGGGAGAGAGATTTCAATATAGGGCAGAAAAGAGGTTATATCCACACACTCCTACTCCTTCTGCATCCTCCAAATGCTGCTGTCATTATCATCAATGTTCCCATCAGCAGTAATACCCACTAATATGCCCATCAGCAGTAGTACCCACGAAAAGCAGTAATAAACAATAAGAGGGCAACCAGTATTAATTCCCATTGGAAGTAATACCCACTAAAATGCCCATCATCAGTAATAATCCCTAATGAACCCATTAGCAGTAATGCCCACTAATATGGCCACTCTTATACCCATTGGCAGTAGTACCCAATCATATGACCATCAGTTATAATGATCACTAATCCATACCAATGACTACTAATAAGTCCATCACAAGTAATGCCCACCAATATGATCATTGGTGCTATCCAAATGAAACATATGCAACATTTGGGATATAAAAGGTCCACTTTTACACTTTACAGTGGGGCAATAGTTTTGACAAAAATTCTGGCATACAATAGTCATGCTTCTAAAAATAGCAAGGTTTTTATTATGCTATGAGCACGACTGCTAAGGAAATGAGGTGAAGCGATCTTTTCCAAGTGTTGTGGTTGACCCAGCCAAACGTGTAGGTTAACAATACCAAAGAGAAAAGGAGTAAACTCACAAGAGCACCCTAGATAAACAACTTTGATCTTTCACCGAAATAAAAATAAATCAGTCTCTGGAAGTTATTTTACGAAGCAGGTCTTCAGTTTCATTCTTCAGTTTCATTTAATAAACACAAATGCGTGATTTTGTAGCGTTCTCTATGTAATGTAGATGAATGGTGTCCTGTGGATGTGTTTGCATAACGAACACAGCCTAGGTAGTCTTTCCCTACACATTTTAATGCAACCTGTAGATAGTATTATTACCTATTTATTATATTTCAGTATGCTCATTACATTGCTAGTGACCTTTATGTTGTAATTTCTTACTGTATTAGCTTTCCTTATACTGAGCTGCACTCTGTTTTGCATGATACATCTGCAGTCTGCAAGTATCACAGCTTTGATTCAGTAATCAAAACAGATATAGTCTTATTTTACCTTTTATTCTTTAATTGCATTTTTGCTACTGTACACTACACTTACAAAACACTTGTTATTTTATGGGGTAATAGTATGTTGCGACTAATTCAGGGAATATTCACAAACAAAATGCTTGAATCAGATTGCAATTCCACCGGTTAGATGGCCACAATCATGTACGATAGACTCAGATTCAAAATAAGCTGTTTACATTAAAATTAGTATTTTTTTTAAATACAATTTTTTTTTAAATAATAAAAAAGTATTATATTCTATGAACAAGTTAGAAAAACAATTTGTGGCCAGTGTCAGCTTCACTACCTAGAGTCACTTGTAAATACAGCTCTGTTCATCACTGAGCACTCCAGGGATTGAAAACATTTGTTTGTAAATGTCAGGCCTATTTTGATCCCGTTATCCACAATTAACATGCAAAATATCTACGTAAACCTACATTCCATCCTAAATAGTCTCCAGGCTATAGGCGCGCGCATGACAAATATTAGGGCATTTTGGGGGGGTTCATGAAAGGGGCCCCTTCTGTGTTACAACACTAAATTGAGAGGGGGGAGAGGGGTTACCTAAATGTAGACCACTTGTTAAGAAATAAAAACAGTTCTTTATAAGAAACTATTATATGGCTGAATACTGTATGTCGCCCACTGAACATTTGATGAGATCTAGAGGAGAAATTTCAGTTTTATCGATGTGTATTCTATCTACCCGTGCTTAACTCAGCCATGTTCTAATCAGAGCTGCAACATTACTGCAGCTTTTTCTATTGCTACCTGCTGTGCTTTGCCTCACAGTTCTTACAAAATGTATTTCAGAATCCTTAAAGAACAACACTGGATAAACATGTCTACCATCCACACATTCAGTGTTGAGCTAAAGCAAATTTGTCACATAAAGCAGCGTCCGTTTCCGCTTCAAGTAGCAAACCTGCCATTTCTTCTTATCACTAGTCATCTAGGTGTGTGCTTATTTGTTCTGAGAACATGCTGTGCTAGTATAGCACACTCAGTTGTGACTCCAGTATATTAATGAAATTGTAATGGAAAAAGGAAATTGCATACAACTGGTAATATCGCCACAGCATATACATCATTTTTGTTATGTTTTGTCACAGAATCTTAAATTTTTTCCCCTATCTTAACTTCCACAAACACAAATGACGGATTTCTTTCCATATTCCCGGCTATGACATTTGCCGTAAATTTAATTTATAATAGTGTACCAAGTATCCAGTGCTGCACTGTCATTGAGATTATTAAAATGATAGTTCTGTGAGATGATCTATCAGTCCAAACTGCAGGACTTGGACCAATCTCGTCTATATTAAAATTACCTGCTCTGTAAGAAAGCCATAACTCTTCCTCTTTCTCTTGCAAGTTTGCCTTCTGTTTTGAGTTTTGTGAATAATTGCATTCTGCTGATCAAAACTAAATTGTAATGTACTCCGCACACTGTCATTGATCACTAGAAGCGCTAATATCAGAATAAAAAATATGTTTATGTTTCCAACTAACACTGACATCTTTATAATAAAAACCCGGTGTTGTTATTGTATGAAGATCACAATTTTCTAAAGTACAGTTTTCTACGGATGTGAAAAACCTGCAATTAAATTATGTTAAATTTGAAATCCACGGCTCCTCGGTTTTGCAGTGATTTAAGGGTAACTTGTAACTTTAATGTAATATATTACAGAAGCATGACTATATAGTACTTTGTCACATTATATGCTCGTGTTTAAGGCTATCAGCAGATAACTAAAACTCGTCACTAACAAAAGCAAGATGAATAATTGTACAGCTAGTGGAATAACCATATCCTTGTGATATCAGAAATGAGGGTTATTAGCTAAATCTGCCGCCTACACAGAGTGAAGGTGGTAAGTTCGTGGGCTGAACCAAAAATCATCCTACAAGATGGCTGCTTCCGCTATGGATACAATTCCATGTTGCTCTGGAAACTAAACGAGTAGTGTCTTAATGGTGAAAACCGTAGGTGTGACTGTAAGCCATACATGAAACTTCACAAATACTGAAGGTATTGTTAAAAGAACATGACATACATTACACATGCAATAGTAACGATTTAAAATATAAAATGTAGGGGCTTGTTAATGATGATATTAAAGTCAATTTGTAAAAGCGATGGGGTCCAGTGGCAATGGAGGGCGGCATGTAGCCGCTGTACACGCTGCAACAGCTGCAATTGTGACACTGCCTGTAATCTATTACAATCACTGCAAGTGGATACTCAGACAGGCAAAGCGGAGGTCACACAAGGACGAACTCAAGATTGGCCCCCCCATCCTTAAACCTGGCCCCCCCATCCTTAAACCTTTACTTTAGGGCCCACCATTATATTCTTCTACCCTTGATTAATGCCAATGGGTTTTGTTGTTATTTTTACAATATAAGTTAACTAATATGTTCCCAATATTTTAATGTCAGTTGTATGGCTTTTTTATTCACTATAGCCTAGGTTCCCAAAATGTGCGTCGCGGCTCCCAGGGGTGCTGCGGCGCTGTCACAAGGGTGACGTGGCCAGAGGATAAAAAAAAATACCAATCCGGCGGCGCCCAGGACCCAGCATCCTCCTCCCTCTTTGCTTCTCATTGAATGTCGGGTGTGACATCATCACGCCCGACATTCAGTGACAAGCAGCAGGAGAGAGGATACTGGGTAAGAAGAAAGAAGAAAAGACAGAAGAAATAGAAGAAAGAAGGTGGTAGGAAACAGCAATGGAGGGGCAAAAGAATGAAGGAGGGGGCAGAGTGAGGATGCAGAGGGGGCAGAGTGAATGGATGCAGAGGGGCACAGAGTGTGTGGAGATGAAGGAGGGCACAGAGTGAGTTAGCTGTAAATTATTCTTTGACAGAAATATAATGGAAAAAAATATATAAAAATATTATTTTCCCTTGGATTTATGTGTATTTTTGCATACAACTAAATAAGTATTTCTGTCCTGACCTAAATTTAGGTTTTTTGACCCAACTACTTATAAAACGGTAATTATCTTGTTATTTTATTTTCAGCAGCAGGTATATATTTGCAATAGAGAAGCGCCAATTATCTGTCTATTTGTACTTATAAAACGGGACTGCTCGGTAATTATTTTGGAGGGGTGCCTTGAAAAAAATATGGAGATTCTAAGGGTGCCGCGAACTGCAAAAGTTTGGGAGCCACTGCACTATAGTAAAAAAACACGTAAATGTCACAGTGTGTATTCACCAACACTTGTATTGCTTAGCAATGTACAAATAAAGTAGGGTTTATTGTAGCATATAGCTTCTGTGATTCACTTTTCTCCCAATTAAATGAATGGTTTGTCATTAGGATATGCAGTGTTATGCTAACCATAGATTGATCACTAATGTCTGCTCCATCTCAACCACTGATTTACCTAAATGTAGAAAAAAAAGTTAAAAAAAGTATCCATGAACAGGATCATTTACTTAAACATACCAATTGCTGGTAGACGGCAATGATAAACTGCTTCAGGATTATCCCGCCCCATCGTACCATGCTGAGGCAAATACGCTGCTCCACATCATCATCAGCATCAATTATTTATATAACACCACTAATTTCGCAGCGCTGTACATAGAACTCACTCAAATCAGTCCCTGCTCCACATGCATCACTTCTGATAGAAAGTAAATCAAAACAAACATTTCTTTTGTTGAAAGAGAGAGATCTAAACAGAAGTAATAATACAAAGTATTTGCCTTAATGTCTGTATACTCTGTGTCAATGCTTCAGGATGCTTTAGAGAAATGCGGTGTGAAATAAAAGATACAAATACTTACTCTGATGTTTTCAGCTGTCTTCTAAGTTTGGCGAGCAGTTCTTGCTGTTCAAAACTATTCTCCTTTACAAACCAAAAAGATGAAATGGCTTTATGGGTAAAGTTGTGACTAGCATGCAGCTAAGTACTTACATCGTACACATTCTTATTTTTCGCAGTTCAACAGAAAGGGGTAAGATGTCCTAAATGTGTTCTGTGAGCTGAATTCTAAACAATAAATAAAATGTTATCACACAAGAAAATATTTAGAGACACGTAACCAGAAAGGAACAATCTGGAGGCAAAAGGGCATTATAAGCGAAAGAGCTGCTTAATAGGGCCAAGGTGAATTTACTGAGTAATGGCATTTATATGAGGGTGCTTTATTTGTTAAGGTTAGTCATATACGATGAGGTAAACAAGCTACTTATCAGAACAAAACACATGGAATATAAAGCTGTGATTGTGAAGGATATTATTTTCCTGCACACACAGCATACTTTCCGTCACTAATCCCAACGCTGCAGCCTCTTATAACGGATACTCCACTATATAGCAAAAATATAAACTAAATACAATGTCAAACAATCTGAAGCTCTGTCGAGGTATGGAAACGTATACATACAGCGTATATTAGTAAATGTTATTAGTAGCGCTATAATGTAAGGTAAGTTGTCGTTTAGCTTTAAGAGTCTTTTAAAATTAAGTAAGTTCTCCTGCAGCTACGTAAACTTGCTTGTGGCTTGATCTCCTGATGCCTAAACAGTGTGTGGTTTTAGACATAATGGGCCTGATTAATTAAGGAAACTACAGCAAATAAAAGGACTAACTTTGCACCTTAGCAAAACCATGTTGCATTGGTGGGGGAGGTAAATTTAAAATGTGGGGACAGATTAATAGTTGGGGTAGGGCATGTACTAGATCAACTTTAAATTTTAGTGAACAAATAAGCAATCAAGTATTTGTGTGCTACGTGAAAAAAACAGCCAATATTTTCCTTATGTGCAAAATCATAAACTAATTTGCACCCTTTGCATTGTAACATGGTTTTGCCAAGGCGCAAAGTTACTCATTTTTATGCTTTACTTTCCTCAATGAATCAGGCCCACTATCTATTCTCCCTGGGGAAAATATAAATGGACTATATATTTTAGACAGGTCCAACATAAGGGTCAATGATATCAATGGCAGTTCAGTTCCCAATGCAAATTACATTACACTAAGTGTGACTAAGCCATTATTAGTTTCATTGGGGATATTAGTAGCTTGATTATAGCTTTATTTTGCATTTATTTACTTTTTTAGCCATGACTGATCATTCCAAGGATACATTCTTCAATATCTCACCCCCTTTCTTACATTGATTCTATTCAAAAATGCAAAAAATTATATTACCTTTAATTGTTCATTTTCCATTTTTCCTTTTTCCAGTTCAGCTTTAAGTCTATTAACCACAGCGGACAAGGCATCTTCCCTTTTCTGGAAATTGCTGCAGACAAATATAATACATTTTAAAGATATACTATTTAATTCTGCAGAAAAAAAATAGGAAAAAGAATATAAGCACAGACAATAAAATGAGATTATTCTTTTACAAAAGTGTCACTTTACACAGCACAATACAAATATTTATTTCTCAGGCACAGTGAGTATTACCATGTGATACATTTAGGCTGATATGGAATAATATTAAACTGGAACATTACCTATCTCAAAAACAATTCGTTTTGCAGAGTTCCTGCTAAATAAAACAAAAGTACGCTTAGGCTGAGAGATGGTTTATTCAAAACTTATTCACTGGTAAAGTCAAGCACAGCATGTTAATTTTTCCATTAGGAAAACTGTTCCACCAGGATCTATAGACTACATTTATTTTCACCTTGGTGGCTCAAGTAACATTACAGATACCACTTATTATATTAAATGCACGTTTGTAGAGAAACTGTTTAAAAAAAAACCCAAAGTGAAATAAAGTGATTAAGATAAAAGGAGGATATACTAAAACAAATAACACTTGACCATGCTCAACAACATTGTTAGAGAAAATATGAAGTTTTCACTAGATTTGGCATGTTTTGGAGGAGGTTCAGTAATTCAGCGATTTCTGCCTTACCTTCCCATTATGTCACTAAAGCACACCTGCTGTGTACTTAAGTGACATAGTGGAATGAATTTATAACCTAGTATACTTATGGTATATTAAGTTTTTCCTCCAATGCACATTAGAAAAAAAAAACTGTTTCAAATTTGATCCGCCTTCTTAACTAGTACTTACACTAATTATGCCTTTGACAAACAGAAAATGATTTCTGATTGTGGGCCACACTGTGGGCCTTGTACTCAAACCTCATGCAAACTTTGCTCTACAAAAAAGTATGCTCCATATTTCACAAGCTGGGCTAGTACTGAGACATGCATAACAGATCACTTTCCAGCAAATCACATTAAGAGGCATAGGTTAGGGGCATAACATGCCAAGATCCCGGAGTAGAAATCATGTGACAGGGGGCAGGAGGAGGCGTCATCACGTCACCACAGCCCCGCCCCCACTATAAAATGCCGAAATTCACGGCATTGAATAGCGGGGCTCAATGACACGATTAAGACCAGCCCCCGCCATTCAATGCCGTGAATTCTGGCGAATCCGGGAGGTTTGCCTACTCTTCTGGGAGACCAGGAGGACTCCCTGAAATTCGGGAGCCTCCCAGGAATTCCGGAAAGTAGGCAAGTATGGTTAGGGGATTTAAATACAGCCATGTTTGGTAAGGAGAAGGCTTAGTACATCATCCTTAAACTTGTACAAGTAAAATACACTATTGTCGTGTGAGTTAGTGCATAGCACGTCCACTTTATTGGCCTCTGTAAGATGGGTATGTACATAAAAATAAACAGTAATGTCAACCTCAAGCTCAGTTGGTGTTTCTTAATCAGCAAAAAGAATCTTCCGAGAATTAGGAGGGTTATCAAACAGTCCATGAGCAGATGAGCATACAAGATGAACATCTCACTGGTTTTACAGGGAACAAAATATCCTCTCAATACACGAACCACCAAATACGGTAAATATGTAATACCAATTAAATATCCGACTGTCAATGTTTAAAGACAGGATGCAGGCATAAATGTCATGGAACTTCACTACGATACAGTTGTGAGTTCATCCTTAATAAATCTTAGGTTATACAACATGCAGAGTAAAAATAATATATCATCACGTAAACAGAAGGCAAGAAGTGATGCTGTGAATCTATTCATACATGCAACATAGTCAAAGTTACACAGAGCTAGAGAAAACGTACAATGCAGTGGATCAAATTACTGTATATACTCGAGTATAAGCTGACCCAAATATAAGCTGAGGACCAAAGAAAACTGGGGAAACTTATTGACTCGAGTATAAGCTGAGGGGGGGCTTTTTCAGCATAAAAAATGTGCTGAAAAACTTGGCTTATACACGAGTATATACGGTATATTTTCAGAAGCATTGTTAGGGAAAATTACTTCCAGGGTCAAATCTTAAAAAACCTGAAACACAGGGACAGGTGTCAACTACTGTAATTAGTAGCAGAGTGTCACAACTAGGGGCAGAGCACCGCAGTGACGGGCCTCAGACAATTTGGGGGAAGGCCCTGTGATGTGGCCCCAGTCTGCCTGGGTCCCTGTCTGTTCTCAGAAGGGCAAAGAGCATGTGTGGGTCCATCGCATGTTTAGTAAGGTTCAGAATAGGGTTCCACAGCACAGGCACCAGACCCTCTCTTCTGATTCAGAGTGGGGACCTCAGGGTGAAGCCCCTCTCACCCAGGGCCCATAGTGGTCACACCCAAAGCAGGCTGCTTCATATCACATATGAAAACTATGCCATTAAAAAATTAAGACTCACCATATAAATGTATATAAATTTATATCTGACATATTGGCAGTCCTGAGTCTACCATGGCTAAAAAAAACATGCAAGAAAAGTAAACAAAAAAAATTAAAAATAGGCATCTCTTTTTTAACTTTGCTAAACCATAGTTGCCTACTCTCCCAGAGTGTCCGGGAGACCCCCAGACTCCCAGGAGAGCAGGGCAACCTCCCGATTCCATTCTCAATCATTAATTAAATGACAGCGGGCGGGGCTTATGACATTATTCAAGCATCATCGTGGCCTGGCCCCCTGCTGCAATAGGCCGGAAAATTATGACAGTACAAGGTGCCTAGGCCTCACTTGGGGGGCCGACTGGGGTGATCATGGTCAGGGCATATGGCGCTTCTGCAACATCTGCAGCAGATTATAGGCTGTGGAACGTGAGAGCACAGACCAACAGTTTCCTACAGGTCAGTAAGGTAATATTCCTCCAAGGTGGTGTATGCGCTGCAGCCTAGATGAGGCCCCAAGAAGCGTTGCCCATGTGCCAGAGATTACCCACTGTGGTCCTGCTTACCGCTGATCACCCATTTTTCAGCAGCTTGTTTCCTGCATGCTGATCTACACAGGCAGGTTTAACTCATAATAATTTTAATGCATGTTACAGCCATCACCTTTGGTTGCACAATGCTGAGATTTAATTGTGTCACATGAACTTTAAAACCATGTTCTATGTTTACAATAGGATGAGCGACCAATGACCCATTCATACAATTTTTAAGCAATTCTAGGCCAGTATACTGACCTGTTTAATTAGATTTCAGATTGTTAGTCTCATGTGATTATTTGCGCAAAGCAGCATAAAGTAACACAGTGTTTTCAAAAAAGGATAAATCTAATGATATTCAAGCACAGAGGCTGATAATCGTATTGATTATATGGAGAGATGTATACTATCCAAGATGTAACTGTCACACATAATGTATACATGCAGCTATCCCTGCATTATTTCTATTTTCCGCTTACATCGGATGCTCACCATAAATCCTGTGTAAGGCCAAAAGGATTTGTATATTAAAAACACAAAGGCTCGAAGCACTTCTCAGAATGCATAATTTATCACCATGACTTCTTTAGCCTATGGACTAGCCATACTATAACCTTCACACAGCTTCATGCTGTTTAGGTACAGTTTTGTTTTTCCATTGTGCTCCTTGTTTATCACAAACAATAAAAGTTACGTAACAAAGGTACATGCCCAACATTTGCATTGTGTTCTCTCTGTGCCACAAAACTGTTGAAAGAAAGGGAGTTTAGCTATAATAAACTTTAATAAAGCCACTTAAGCACAGGCAAACCGCCTCAATAAAGCCTGATGACATCATCATTTTTCCTGTTGTAAACTGCAGCAGTTCCAGTCTCAGACATTGAATATGAAACATTTATAGAAGTGGATGAAGTAGGACCTGTAAAATTCATCTTCTGAGTATTAACAGCTTATTCATTATTTGTTTTATGTTTTCCTAACATCCTGTTTCAATAGCGTATTACTTATATATTGTTCTTTAGCCACATGGGTTCACACATTCCTGCCAGTTGAGATAGCATGATTTATATTAATGACATCCTTAAAATCCATATGTTTGAAAGCATCCTGTGAAAGCAGTTATGGTATGTCCACTTAAATACATCTCGATTGGCTGCAGTCTGAAGAAACGTAAATTAAATGTATAGTGACTTGGTGCTTTTAGAAAACAAGTAAACGTGAACCAGAGCCCAGGATAGTATAGACTGGCAAACTAGAGACTCTCTAACTGGTAGTCAACTACAACTAAGCAATGATGATCCTATTACAAAGCAAATTAAGGCTACATATCCACTGGCATTTGAAATGCGTTTAACAAATTCTGAAATACATATAAACTGTATTGTACGCTTTTGATATGCATTTAGTTTTGAGTTTTCACTGAATGTAAACCTTAAACTCCTCTGATGTGCAACTGACATAATGAAATGGAGCAAAACTATTAAAAATAACACAACACAGCGCAACACATATTAAATGGATTTAAAACCGCAAATATGTACGGTTCATATTCACTATGATTTTTCTTATCACAACCTTTTACATGCACATAACTTGTATTAAGCACATGTAAACCGGATAATTTTAATGCCAGTTGATATGTAACCTCAGGATGTTTTGATATACAGCACATTTTGTGCAGTGCAGTAAAATGTAAAGACTTATGGGCCTATTTATCTATTTACCTATTTAAACCTTAAACCATTTGAAAACTGATTTTTCCATATGGTTTAGACATTTTTAAGTATAGAGTCAATTTCACAATAGCCTATAACAGGAGATATCAGAGATATCTCCAGCATTCCGCAAAGTACCGAACAATACTGAAGTCCTCTTAATACTGCAGTCTGGGCAAATTTCATCATCATCATCATCATCATCATCATTTATTTATATAGCGCCAACAAATTTATCAGAGTTTGACCTTGATGGTTAACGCTATCGTAATATGGCGCTAGCCGTTCTGCCCTATGGGGAGAGCATCGCAGACTTTGTGCTTTCACCTCCGTTAAATCCCGAAAATGGCTCTACACATGCACGAAATAATGTCCCTCATGGGCATTAAAGACTCTGGGTAAGATCCCAGAGTTGTTAGTAAAATAAAGTCATTGCCTGGACAACCTCTTATCAGACGCGCTGTCCCGGGATGATTCTTTAATAAATGAGGAAAACCAACCCTTATCGCTGCAATAAGGGATGATAATTAATGGGGGGAAATTAGGCCAATAATAAAATGCCCCTTAATGTTATTACAATGCATTGTTTCCTGTTGTAACCTAAATCCATTATTTCTACATTTTGGTTAAACCTAATAATGGTTAACTTAGTAATATTACTATTTTTTTTTATAGTGAACATTACCGATATTCATGTTAGTGTACATTACTGATATTCATGTCAGTGTATATTACTGATATTCATGTTAGTGTACATCACTGATATTCATGTCAGTGTACATTACTGATATTCATGTCAGTGTACATTACTGATATAAATGTCATTGTACAGGGCCGGACTGGCCCTGTACACTGACTGGCTGCTCGGCGGACTGAGAGTCAGTGACTGCCGCCTATGCAAGTAATCACCTGAGACGGCACCACGTGACAGATGTCTTCCCATGTGATTACTTGCATAGGCAGAACTTCACTGACTCTCCGTTCACTGACCAGCGCACAGGAAGGAGGTGCTGTTGCTCGGGATCGGATGTAACAAGGTAAGTGTCTGTGTGGCTATAGTGTGTCTGTGTGGCTATAGTGTGTCTGTGTGGCTATAGTGTGTCTGTGTGGCTATAGTGTGGCTATAGTGTGTCTGTGTGGCTATAGTGTGGCTATAGTGTGTCTGTGTAGCTATAGTGTGCGTGTGTGGCCCCGTGTTGCTATAGTGTGCATGTTTGGCTATGTTCATATAGTGTGCGTGAGCACTCACAGTATTGTAAAATAATATGTGAGGGAAGGGAGGATCTTAATATAGTGTGGGAGGTAGGATATTTAATGGTGGAGTATAGGTGGTGGCTAATTATTTAAGGTGAGGTGAAGAAACCTTTAATTTGATGCTGGGGTGGTTTAGGGCTATCAATTGAATATGGGGCTGATTTGGGGGAGGAGGGCTATTTATTAAATGTGAATATGAATTATTTAACGCCGGGGGTGGTTGTGGAAAATGGCTATATTTATTAAACTTTAATGCTATTTAATTTATTGCTGGGACTGTTTGGAGGGAGGGAAATATGTTTTGAGTAAATGGGTATACTGTTAATTTAATGTTGGGGCTGGTTGGAGGGAAATAGGTCTACTTATTACATGTAAATATTATTATTGTGGGTACTGGAGGAAGGCCTAATTATAAAACGTGAGTGCTATTGTTTTAACACCAGGGCTGTGTGTATGTCTAAAATGATAACCATGTTCCATAATAGTGGCCCTGATGTCTTAAATACCCTGAGCCTTAATCCAGCTCTGATTAGGGGAAGGGAACTGATAGCTGCTCCCAGTTCCCGGACAGGACACAGACCACAGAGCAAGCTGAGGAGCTCTAAGTATCACAAGATTTGCTAATCTCGTGAGACAAAAAGTTTCCCTGCTAACTCTACAGGAAGTTCCAACCCTTATGGATGTCAGTAGCACCAGAAGCATAGATAAATACAGTGGGCTGGGGGTGTCATAATGTGCCTGGGGCAATGGCGTGATGTGGCTGGGAGGGTGTGATAAATGTAATGTTTTCACGCCCTTTTCAGCACCGCTGCTATGCAGCGGCACACAGGTTCTTTCCTGCTGGAACTGAGGTGGGCCTGTGTACTTTAAATGCCTTTAAAGGGCTGATTTTTAGTCCCAGTCCGCTCCTGTCAGTGTACACTACTGATATTCATGTTAGTGTACATTAATGATATTCATGTTAGTGTACATTAATGATATTCATGTCAGTGTACATTACTGATATTCATATTAGTGTACATTGATATTCATGTTAGTGAACATTACTGATATTCATATTAGTGTACATTGATGATATTCATGTTAGTGTACATTACTGATATTCATGTCAGTGTACATTGATGATATTCATGTCAGTGTACATTACTGTTATTCATGTCAGTGTACAGTACTAATATTTGTGTCAGTGTATATTATCGATATTCATGTCAGTGTACATTACTGATATGTCAATGTACATTACTGATATTCATGTCAGTGTACATTGATGATCATGTCAGTGTACATTACTGATATACATAAATTTTTATTTTAGTTTGTACAAGGAATGAGAGGGTGCTATATCAGGCTCAGAATAGCTAGGCACACCCATCTCCCATCATGCTCTGCCGGCTGTGAATAACTAAGCATCCTGGGTATTGTAGCTGCCCAAAAGTGGAAGCACTTATGCTGTCTAGTGCCTGGTTGAACAATTGTAGATACATGTAAACTGTAGTGTTTACCCTGAACTGCTGATCTAAGGTTCAATATTACAAAAAGAGAAGACAAAATAAACACTGTAAGGATCGAAAAAATATTAGAAAAACACAACCTTCAAATATTGCGGTTTCTGTGTTATCAGTAGGCAGAGGAAGTTAAGTCTTCTCAGTTTTTATTCCTCTTGGTTTAAAGAAATGCAGTGGGTATGGGGTAAAATTCCATGACAGAATGACTCTAGAGACATCTTTGATCATTCATTGTGATGCATAAAATATGTCACTGCTGTACCATAAAAGATATCAGCCATCAGGCATGGCTGTCATTTGCCCTTGCTGGCTTATATGAGGGAAAGGGAAAAAAATATAGCTTTTCTGTTTTGTACTTCTGTTGAATTACTACTAAACACAACCTAAGTAGTCTATGCACATATCATACTTCTGGTTTATTTCAAATGAAACGCCATAAAATAAACATGCTAAGAAGGACAGATCTGGCTGATATTTTGTTACAACATACACCATTTCATATGTTGTTATAAGCTGTGAATATGTTAAAAGCTGGTGGAGAGTTAGGCTTTATAAAAAGGATTACACATTTCCCAAGAGACTAGTCCCTTTCATTTCATTTTCTGTGATGCACGCATCTTATTTTAATTCAAAATCTGATCCTGTGCAACAAAAGACACAGTTATGACTACAAAAGGAAATGACAACTAGAAATTCATGAGATTAATATCAACCCCCCAAAAACGAAGGCAACAAAACGGTTTTCTTTTAGTTTATGGAGCTGTTGACTTAGCATTGTACACACATCTTAAATAAGAGACAGAAGGATCTACGAGGGAGTTGTTTACTTTACAATGCCACTTTTGGCAATATACTTGTTTTTGATAGTTTGCATTAAGATTTGTAGAGGGTATCTATCCAAGCCAACATTGTTATTATCTAATTACAAACCATTTCTATGTATGACCTCATTGCAGAACAATAAAAACATGGTCTAGTTATATTCAAATCTAAAACCAATAATTAACTATGTTTATAGTTCTCATGGTTCTAGTTATTTTATTTTATTTTGTTTTTATCTCTTGTGCACCCTTTGACATGAAAGCACATTATAAGAGGCACAGCAGTTTATGTATTTTGGGATAGACAAGGCAATACATCTATAATGCACATTTACCATATTTGTACTACCAGTAACATTATACGAGTCAACAAAATATATTGTCATTTGGAACAGTACAGAAACTCCTGACATAACGATTGTTCATTTTCATTTCACATAAACTTGTATTTAATAGGACACTTGGCCTTCCACAGAAAATTAAAATTATATTAAAATGGAAAAGGACAAGCAAACAACTCCCAAAAAAATCACATTGCCAAATGCTGATAATTAGGAAGTTACATTAAAGCAAAAATGTACTTGGAGTAGACCAATAAAAAACACAATTGGATAAACAAGCTAAAAAAAAACCCACGTCATTCTGTACTAGGTGCTCCAGGACAACTGAAGAAAGAACAAGGTGTATATGGGATCACTGTATGCAGTGGAGGCAGGAATCTAATCAATACAAGTCTGTGGCATGGGCCTTCCAACAGGATAGTGTCCGTAAGTGTAGTAATTGGGTCTTGGAGGGAAAAAGAAAAGGGTACCATGGAAGCCACCAGTGATTGTGGAAATATTTGGGGGTTGTTAGAAAATCTTTAAAAACAAATCTCACCCCGATCTATACTGCCATTTCTGCTTTATGTTTTATCCACCAGATCCATAATTTCTTCAGAGACAGAACTGTGTTCTACACTGGACCTTTGCTCCGAGCTGAGTCTACTGCTGGACAGAAGCAGCAGCTGCCCTGGGTGTAAGCAGACTCTGGGGTACAAACGTGGCACTAATCATACTCCTGCCCCAGGAAGATCAACAAGAAAATTGCTGGCGAGGCCAACAGCAATTTTTCATTCTTGCAGGTGTATCGGTAGCAACCAAAACATACAGAATGATAAAAGGGGGCAGCATGTCCTTATTGCATCAGAATGTGATATCATGAACGGCAGCTTGGCTTTGAGTGCCTCAACACATTATATTAATCATAATTACCAATTTTTTGGAGTTGGTGTCCGGGAGCCTCCCTGGGGCAGGTAGGCGTGCTGGGGGGGGCTTTAAAATCGCGTAATTTTGGCTGCGATTCCTGGTGAATCGTGGCATTTTCAGATGCGGGAGATTGCCACACTCTTCCGTGAGTCCGTGAGACCCACCCGAAATGCGGGAGTCTCTCGGACATTCCGGGAGAGTTGGCAAGTATGATATTAATGCTGCTGCCAGGGTACAGATTCAGGGACTGGGCTGGGATAGGTAGAGTGGTGGGGTGGGGTGGGGGGTAGCGTGAGTACTTATAGACCACTAACATACAAAACAATCAACCTTTACAGGGCCTGATTATCTATAATCCATGCAGCATAGGTAGTAAGGCTTTTGGGGGTGCAAAATTGAGACAGATGGAGGTATAAACTATAATTGATTTTAAAATATAAAAAGATTCTCCAATTTAAAAAGAAAACATGAAAGAAAAATGTAGCAAGGTTTTAATCTTGACAAACTCCCAAGCTGGCGATTGAGCATAAGTGAGTAGGAGAGAAAAGAATGTGGATATCCGCAGGCGCTAATTCCCCACTCCCTCTACATCTTTACCCTCGGGAGTTCATTCGCTCCTCCCTTCTTATATACAGTTCTGATTCCGGATTTTAAATTAAGGACAAGCTCATTTTTACCCACCGCATATCAGCTGGTGTGGAAGGCGAAGGGGAATTACGAGCTAGGGCGGCCCAAACCCTTAATCAGGCCCTGAACCTTTACAAACAGAATGAAACTTAAGCTTAACATTTTTCAGCTAACAACTTTATTATGAGGCTGGATTTCACTTTAAACAAATCTGTCCTGAAAAAAAGTAAAACAATATAGATTACTTGGAAAATTAGGCCATGTGATGTACAGAGGTCCAGGAATCTTCTTTATTGCAAAATTCGCTGTTGTGTGAACGACTAACAAAATAATTACCGGGTTTTTTTTTTTGCCTCCCAAAGATGATCAAATCTCCTTGTCAGTTCTTATATTTCTTTTTCCTCTGTGCAGCTGCCACATTAACCGTTTTCTGTTTGAAAGTTTACTCCTATTAGCTCAACATACATGGGTCATTACATTATTTGTAAATTTACTACGCAGCAGTGCTTTGAAAGAGAAAGAGTAAACAGCCGCTTACCCGACATAAAGAATCGATTAGTGGTTGCCATCTGGATCAGCTCTTGAGAAACTGGTTGCCATATGTTTCAGCCAACATGACAAAACACACTGTTTTATATTGTCACCACCTCCAGCTCTGTTTTATGTATTGCACCAGCTTTAATAGACTTATGAAATGGATTAGAGGCTGTTTCACTTGTGCCCTACTGCTAGATCGAAAGGAAAAAAAAAAAGAGTAGTGGAAGGTTTTAAAACAGTGAACAATGCTCGGAATAGAATGCTTCTGACGGCGTCAAATAAAAGAGGAGATGTAATTATTACATGTCCATATTACTGCTCTTATTAAATCTGCAAAGGTTTTCATTAAAACTAATTATTTTAACTATTTTCTTATCAAACCAACGACAGGAATAATGAAGGAAATGGTGTTAATTTGCCGTGCTAGTGATTAATGCTGCTCTTTTTCTCTTCTTATAATGTATAATTTCATAAATAATATATATAAAAATATATATGTTGCTGTTGGAAAAATAACATATCAGGTTCAAATGAAATTTAGGAATGTTAATCTCTTTTGCAGCTGCTATTTTTGTTTTATGGTATTTTTACAGCTGTTTTTAATTTCTTTTAAGAAATACTAAACCTTTAGGAGAATTCCCCTGCGAGCAGCCACAGTACAGATAATTGGTTTCATTGCAATTCAGATTATGAACATCATTTTTCAGTTGTTACTTTCAAACTCCATCTACGGCTAAATCTGTAAGCCATTTTCTTCATTTCAGCTACCTCAAAAAGGCAAACTTACACAAGCAATGCAGTCACATTATTCAATTGTCTCAAAGTATTTACCTATATGGGATGTTCGGTAGAAACCTCTAAGCTGTGCATAAGTAAGAAAACATCTATTATTTTGCATAAAAATATGTGAAGTACGTTTTGCTAGGCTTAGCAACGTGTTCTATGATGTGTTTTAGATGTCACTAAACAAAGTGTAAATGTGGAACAATTTAAATGGTTCACTAAATCTGCTCAACTAGCTGAATACATTACCTTAAAATGCATGCTCAGTTTAGTTCAATTTATTAGTATCATGTATTTTTACAGCGTCAATCATATTACCCAGCTCTGTACAGAGAATATGTGATCATTCACATCAGTCCCCGCCCCATTGGAGCTTACATTCTAAATTCCATAACACATACACAAACACAGAGAGAACATACAAACTCCACACAGATAGGGCCCTGGTTGGACTCAGACTCAAGACCCAGATGCTGTGAGGCAGTAATGATAACACCGGGCTACTCCATTCAATATCAATTTGTTTCCTAGATTGCTTTTTATGCTGTTAATGTTTTTTTTGTTTTTTGTTTTTTTTAAATATATATATATTTTTTAAAAATTCTAACAATCTGGCAGGAGTTAAAAGCTCAAAGTGAAATTATATAAAATATTTTTCCCGTTAAACAATATGTTTGCATGAGAAAACTGCAGATTGTTGTGCTCAGTTATTTAAGAACAACTGATGACAGTTGTAGACTAGAGTCAAGTTCAACAGGATTCATTTGTAGTCCCCATTACAACTCTAGCAAAGATGTTTGCAACATTATTAAGCATCTCTGTAAACGTGACAACATGTACAGGAAACATGGCATTATAGTTCTAGCCTTGTGGAAGTACAAAATTATAGTGTTAATCATAGGCTGCAAAATACATGGCAACCTCATATACCAGCCAGGCATACCCACTACCTCTAGTGGGTACAAAATCACCTGGGAAAACATAGTGGTACAAGTAAAATCACTTTTATTGTAAAACACAACACACTGTAGCAATTAAAGCATGTTCTATGAACCAGTACCAAAGGGTTCACCGGACCAGACTAACACACACACTTTATTAGAGGAGCTATAATCATGCTTCCCGATGCATTGATCCAGTTGATGAGCTCCGATGTCTTCACTATTCTGCCAACAAGGCAGGGACCAAGCCTGGTATTACCTTTCTTTAGCCAGGCACACACACTGACACAGTCGAGCAATTCTTGACCAGCCCAATAGGAGTCGTAACCCCTAATCAGAACTTTTTAGTGTAAAACTCTAGTTACCAGAGAAAAACCTCCTTTTATTGCCGGTCAGGCTCCCAAGGTATTGGAGCTAGGTCACATTCAGGTTACCAAGCAGGGAGCTAGATAGCAATGTTTCATCAGATTGGCCTCTAGCCCCCTGTGGTGCTTGGCTCTGGGAAGTCTATGGGCAGTGATGTTAAACAACAGGGTCCCACTAGCCATACAAATGAGCAAAATCAATGCAGTATTAGGTCACCAAGAGACATTTCCTGATTTAACTCTTACCAGTCTCTTTGGGAAAAATAATGCTCCAGAAAAATAATACTTATAGCCAATTATGGCAAACCACTAGCGGAAGAAGCCTCTCAAAGTGTTGTGCCAGAAGTTAACAGTCTGTGTCATATCAGTTTGCTGGGTATCCCATTAAGCCAAAGTGAAGGTGGCTTCATTAGGGGACATGTTATATAATATAAAGTTTTCTAGTAAAACCACCTGGTGACATTTAAGAACAGTGTATAGTAAAACACACAATATATACAACCAATATAACAAGTATTAGCAAGAAGAGAAGCCAAGTGGCCTTAACCTTTATTTTCAGACATTTGGCGCCCCGCTCCAGCCACAATGTAAGACGGATACACACCTAATAGATGCAAGAGCAATATATATGCGAGATACTAATTAAATTTGCTTACCTTCACCTTAAAAGACCTCAAATACCACCATCTCTTCATACATCTCAAACCTCATCTCCAAATGCTCTCCCTCATAAGCCCTAACATCTGCCTCTAATCCGCACCTGATAACCACCTCTCACTTATGGAATTTTCTACCACACCCAATCAGACTCTCCCCCAGCCATTAAACCTTTAAATTTTCACCTAAATAATAAATAAAAACCCACCTATTACTAAAGTTAACCTTACAACACCTATACTCCCCATAAGGGTACAGGATCACAACTATCTCAGTCTCCACTCGGATATACACGTGCTCCTTTTGTCTTTGCTTTCACATCTGAATTTATTTTGTCTACCTTGAATGTCCCTGTTTTATGTATGTCCTGATTTACCCACTGTTCAGTGGCACCTTACAAATCAACAACAGTAAGAGCAATAGTAACAAATAGATGAGCGGTTGATAGAAGATAGATGGGGGCTAGATATAAGATAGTTACAAGATATATAAGTATAAGAGATAAATAGATATGATATAAATGGGTAGATATGAGACAACAAGATAGATAAGAGACAGTTTTGCACCTGAACCCCCACCTGTCATTCTGTTTGTCATTTTAGGATTAGCAATGAATTTCCTCTTTTTGCGCAGTTTATAATTTCGCATTTTGCATTTAGAATTTGCATTTTGCACTGGTGTGGGGCAAAGATAATTTAGTAAGATCTTCAACTTGAATATACCTGAGAGTTGTTATAATAATATACAAACTGTAAAATCCCTGGAACAATGAAACAAACTCTAGAATATTTATACAAAGACCCCAACCTCTAAATGATTAGACAAGCTGACTGTTGTACAACTCCCAGTATGACATGCCAACCAATGGCACTAATTTAATATTAGCTGATCTGAGCTCATTCAAGAATATGCTGAACTCACCAGTACATGTGAGAAGCAGTAGGTGAGAGCATACTTTAAGATATATATTATCTATTTCGTTACTACCCAATAATGGATTACACTGGTCTACTGAATATAAAAGAATATTGACATCTGTAAGTACAGTGGATTAAAATAAAACATAGGTATTTTACACATGAAAACTCAGTCATGATTATCTGACCTATACATAGCACAAAAGGCAAATTTATGTCAGAAATTAGGAAACATTCATATATCAAATAATCAGAAGAGGATAAGTTAAGAAAAAGCCAATGTTTGATGGTAGCAGGGAAAACACACAAACCCAGCCTTCCTTATAAATTCAGCATATGGCAATGATGTTCTCATTTCAGCAGTCATAACTTGTATATGTGATGGGTAAATGGTATTGTATTACAGGGCATTTACAGGTGGGGGATTCCACCTGAACAATAGCTCAAAACATAATTGCTACTTTACACTGTTAAATGCATAGCATATATTTAATTTGAAAATAAAAACAAAAAAGCCATAGTTTAAAGTGTATATTCATCAAACTATAAAACAAATTAGTACAAATGTCTGCAAGGGATTATCAGGTAATCACTGTGGGCCTGATTCATTAAGGAACGTAAATGCAGATACGTGCCGTATTTTGCTTTAACTTACACTGTGCATGCCCAGAAACGATCTATACGTCAGTGAACGCAAGAACATCCAATTCACCTTCGAACGCAAAGGACACTTCCAACAGCCTATGATTTCATGGTCCACCCTCTCTTGGCGAGGTTGGTGCATGAGCAGCCTATGGGGTGTAAACATGCATACAAGCAGGAGTACGCAGTCTCTGCTACTGAACCACGATGTCACCCATCCCTGTTTTGTTTAATCCTGTAATGCACAAGTGGATAGGTTGGAGTGATTGTTTACTGTGCATGCAATTCACCTGATGCCTTCGGGGCCCGCAGTAGTGATGGAATATACATTACTGCATTATACATTACTGCTCTGGACAGTAATATATAATCCCTCGCTGTTATAGACTCCTTAGGCAAGCTAAGGCCCTTCCCTAATGTGTCAGATTCCAAACAAAGGCTCCAATGCTCTAGCTCTGCAATCTTCTCCCCTACTGTGCTTCCCTAATTCAAACATGATGAAGTATTGTCAATACCCATAACACAGTGGACATTCAATTCATGCGAATGGAAATTAATGGGAGAAGAGCACTGACAAAACTAACCATTTGTAAACAGTGCTGCCTCGGTGTAAGAGGGAACCAAAGTGTTGGACCAGTTTGGGTAATGTTGGACTTCATGGAAGTAAAATTTGTATTTTAGGTTAACCAACTTTTCAGATTTGGGTGAATATGGTCTTAATCTTATCTCATTACACTTCTGCCTGTATTGCCACTGGCAAAGTTTCTGCCAGATACTGAACCAACACTGAAGAGCTGGCTTGTAACGTTTTTGTACCAAACATGCATTCCGATAACAATACAATCCTCAGATGCATAGGAAATATGTGGCTTATGACGATTATATTACATGCATCTACATTTTTCATTAACAACTGAATTTGCTTTTTTTTCTCTTTCAATTTAATATTGAAATACAAGAAGCAGAATGGAAGCAGCAGTTGGATCTTTAATTGTATAACTTGTACCTGCTTTATGAAAGATGAGGATCATGTATGCATGCATATAATATTACACATTGCACAAAGATTATTATTAAATGAAATCATATTAAAGTAGCATTACAAGCATGGAACTGTACCCATATCCCAAATAAAAGTATGTTGCAATAAAATGCAATAAGAAGTCATTATTAAAATCTTACATTTTAAATCCATCAACAGTTCTCAGTTATTAATACATATTCAGGACTTCTAGTATACTTTGCTTACATGATCATTTTCACTAGATAAATATATTAACATTTCACTATAAAAAATGGGTGGAGTGTATAGGTACTTAAAAACAGTATGAGAGCAATCACAATATGAACTCCTCATTTGCACTAATATTAGTTTAGGATTATAATTTGAATCCGCTGAATATCACAAATTTGATTATTCTCTGATCTTTTCAAATATTAATTATTTCTACAAATCATTCAGCCAGTATAAGATATGGCATTGTGGCATTCATTGGAATGTGTTTCTAAATGAAAGATCATGGTCTCAGAAATAGGAAGTTGCTTTTATTCCTTACAAGAACATTTATTAAATGATTAAATTACTGAGGTATACTCTACAGAAAAATAAAATGTTATCTGCGTACATCAACATTTCCTAAAACCCTCCGTCAGTTGCTGTTATCTGAAAAGTCAACATGACCTCCAAGCAGCCAGATCTTCAAGCAATTTGGCCACTGCTGGTCCAAACAACAACTCTTTATTTTCTGCCCTACACAATAATATCCTAGACATTCAGATCAGATTTTGATTGTGCATGACAACCCCTACACAAGCTACAATAGTTGGTCAATAAAATAAATGTAAAAGTCAAAATTTGCTGTGGATGTGGGCAACAGATATTTAGAGGTTATTTGACCTTAATCTGATGGTGTTCCTAGTTGAATTTGTTTTCTTCTCTACGGTTTGCACGGTGGCTTAGTGGTTAGCACTTCTGCCTCACAGCACTGGGGTCATGAGTTCAATTCCCGACCATGGCCTTATCTGTGTGGAGTTTGTATGTTCTCCCCTTGTTTGCGTGGGTTTCCTTAGGGTGCTCCGGTTTCCTCTCACACTCCAAAAACATACTGGTAGGTTAATTGGCTGCTATCAAATTGACCCTAGTCTGTGTGTGTGTGTTAGGGAATTTAGACTGTAAGCTTCAATGGGGCAGGGACTGATGTGAGTGAGTGATGTGAGTACAGTGCCAGGAGGAAACGCAGGATTTTTAAGGGGGGGTTCCCCACCCCCCCAAAAAAAAATAGAGAGAAAGCTGCTGCGCATGTGCAACAGCTCCATTTCGGCGATTCTGATTTGTACAATACAGCAACGCCGTGGACACTTTTTTGACAGCGCAGCGGCTGCTGTACAGTACAGTTCGTTCGTGTGTGCCCGAGTGCTTCGGAATTAGTGGCGTTTTTACCAATGATAACTGTCACTGAAAGGTGGAGCTGTGTTTAGGGCAATATTTTTGCACTCAGCTCAACACTAACTAAATAGAATTCATGGCTCCCTGGTAGAAACTGTCACTCAACAGATTTAGACGCAAAGGAGTAAATGACATGACCACCAGCTTGTGTTGATTCTTCTGAATTTCTTCTCATAATAGCCAATGTAAAAATGTAAAGCTGTACCAATTGTTTGCGGGTACTGCATAGATCACATCCATCTGCTATTCCTTTAGATAAAATTTTATCAGCCCTCCTATGATACAAGGATGGGTGAAGTAGATTTAAGGCTGTCGTAAAAGTAGATCAATTGCTAAAAAATGGTAATAATGTAAGAGTAACAAAAACAAACAAATGTAAGAACTATTTTATTATATCCCCAACATTGTTGTAACTTTATATACAGAGGTACCTTTTACAAAAAAAAATTGTAAGATTATTTTTGATGATTTACCCATTTTACATTAGTTGGCAGCAGAAAAGCTATTTTGAGAATATTTTTAGTGTCTTGTAGCTCCAGGTTGAAATAAACATCTGACCCAAGAAATTCACATTTGGAATTGTGTATTTTTTATAATGAAAGTTCTGATTTAAGTGTATAATGAGCTGACCCTCAACAGAAACATATGCAAAATATTACATGGGCAGTTGAAGAGATTACAGTAATTTAGGAGGAACTCCAAAGCAAATACTTCTAAGTTTGTGGTAGAAAGAAAACACTCACTCTCTTTCCTCCGTAAGGCGGGCCAACAGTTGATTTTGCTCTTGAATTTTCTCACCTAAGTTTTCATTGGCGAGCCTGTTTGAGAATAAAAATAAAAAAAACGGGATACTGTCACTATACATATTAGGCATGCATAAGAAAAAAAAAAATGTATTATCTATATAAAACAGCTAAGATTATAGAAATTATGCATGTAAATATAAGTTCATTTGGTACCAGGCAATGTACACAGTACCTACTGTATGTCATTTTATTTAGTTTGTTTGTAACAGAATTCCCTTATTGGACAGCAGTGCATAAAATATAGGAATTTTACAAATATGAGACAAATGAGAAATATAGCAGGAAAAGAGAGTTTACCATACAACCATTCTCTCCCAAAAAATATCTCCAAAAATCTTTTCAATTGGAAAACAAAATAAAACAAACAACATATGACATATTGGGAATTCATAGTGACAAAGTAATATGATACAAGCACAATAAAAACCCTGTTTCATTCACATGGTTGAAATAAAACCATATTAACAGTTAATCATATATTTATTTATTATAACATGTCATATTTAGATTTTTATTTAGAACTTTGGTCGGTGACTTACCACAGTAAATTGTTTCTACAAAGTACCCAACGGCAGTCAAACTAATGTACTGTTATAGGATGTATCAAGTAGTTTGTAGGGAGTCTTTGTTGCATATTCTATCCTGTTGACTTGTCTTACATGTGAAAATAGATCAGAGTCTTCAACTCTGAACTTATATTGGAATCATTATATATATATATATATATATATATATATATATATATATATATATATATATATATATATATATACACATATATCCTAGAATCAAGAATTTCCAACTGTAGAGATAAGGTGCTGGTTATGGTTCTTACCAGAGAAAACAAGATTCTTGTGAAGTGGCATATGAAATAAGAGAGTCATGTAGAAGAAAACCAGAACGAGTATATATTATCAGTCTGTTAACATATTATAAAGACAGAGTGGTTCTTGTTGACCATAAACATCCAGTGCTTCCTAGCTCTGCCTTACAAATGAATATATCAGATATCTTATCTTTACACCAGAAACATGAGCTCAGAAATTTTAAGAGTAACAGAGACATAGTTTACCCATTTCCAGGGATAAGACTAAAACTTAAACATTACATCATCACAGACCCAGGGAGAAAGGTTAATCTTAAACCCTACAAAATACCTGAAGTACGGAGAGAAGCAGTTAATTTAGTGGTCAAGAAATGATTGCTCTGTGTATAAGTGAATCATTTCATAGCAAGTGGAACAGAGTGCCAAAACCGGATAGCCCAATATCATTTTGCAATGATTACCATAAATGAAATGCCAATTCCAAGTTTTACATTTATCCGATGCACAGTGTTCATGAGCTGAAAGAACAATTATAGGTAACCAGCTATTATAGGATATCTATCCCTAAGTTTGAAACAACTGCAAGCCCATTAATGGACCTCACAAAATCAATATCCCCTATAATGGTAAAATGGTCACCAGAAACAAAACAGGCGGCTAAAAAAGAGAAGAGCATCTATGCAATCAGTACTAGTGGCCAAGAACTTTTCAAAGACTTTAATAGTGCAGGCAGATGCATCTGGCATTAGCTTGGGGCAGTTCTCTCCAAAGAATGTCAGGACATCCCAATACAAAATGTAAGTTGAAAAATAAACCCCCAGGAAATGTTTAATCCATAGTAGAGAAGCAGCAGCTGGCCATAAAATGAGCAATACCGACACTTAAGAATTATTACTGGCTTCAAAATTTAGATTGGTAATTGGCCATACATAGAATTAGTCCGAATTGAGAAACAAATTCAAGTGTAACAAGGAGGTTTCTCAGTATACAGACCTTCAGTGCTGGGAACAGACATGGATATATGGATGGACTATCTGGCATTCATTCCCTGATATCCATGATTACTAGGCGTGAGCTTGACGGGAGGATATTCGATATAGTATTGGATATTTGTCAGAAGCAAATATTTTGGACCAGGAATATTGTGTAACCTTTACCCCTTTTGGTGAGTATTTGAAACCCTTAGAGCATCACTAAAGGTTTACTAGTATTAATTGTGTTACAGTGCTGTTATGGGACCCTGCAGTGAAATATCTGGAGCGAAAGGAGGGCTAATAGTACCTCCCACTCTGGCAGCACCAAACAAGTAGGAACTTAGTTCAGGGTTTGTTGAATCTGATTTGACATGGATTCTCCGGTAATTGATTTTAGCTGATCAATTAGTAAAAACAAAAAAAATCCTATTTACCCCTAAGGGGACGGCTTATGCACAGCCTTCCTAAGGGACAGTAAGCAGTGTGAATATCCTGTAAGGTCTAGGTTTCAAATTCTACAAAAATGTAAAAAGAAACTGTGTGTTTGACATATTTACTGCATATTTGTAGGCATCCTAGCTGTCCAGTTGACAGGTCTGTTTACAGTGTATTAGTTCTCTGACAGAGCTAAGATTTTGTGCTATGTAGTTTGCTGTGTTGCAAAGGGTTTAATAAACAGTCCTGAATCCAGTTGAATCCACCTGTGCTTGTACACTGAAGGACTGTGTTACTGTAGATCCCAAGACAAAACAGTAAGGAATAAGGAGCTTTGTTAAAACGGATATTAATAAAAAGACAATTCACAGCCAAATAATGTTCTAAACATTTCAACGTATAATATTTGCTTTGTATCAACAGAGAGGAAGACAAACAAATACAAAACACTGCCTCAAAGAGAAAAGAGAAAAGAGAAAAGAAGGGAATATGACAAATGATTTAATATAACAAAATTAGCTTATTATTGAGAGACTAATAATTACTATTAATTTTGTTTAAGAAGGGTAACAATATAGAATGAAAGTTGGTTTACATTTGCATTTAAATTTTGATAAGTCGGTAAGTTATTTATCAGTCAGCATCTTCATTTACACTTTAGAGGATTTCACACCATCACTCACACTCAATTATATTTATAAACATGTTTTACTTACTCTACCCACACTTTAGCAAAAGCTGTGCATGCTCCCTGAGCTCCATACCGCTTGGCATGGCAACACGATAATGAGGCACAATGCCACAATTTTCAGCACCATGTCCCCTCTGCACTTGCCACTTGACCTCCCCTCTGTGATCTCCCAGAGGGGAGCATTACAAAGTTGGCAAGTATATGCACCCATTACAGCATAAATTGTTTCACTGTGGCATGTACATTGTAATAAGGAACTGTATTGCATGCCAATAATAGTTAGAGAAGAGTCAAATTTCACCAACCAAGATGATCTTAAAAGAAAAACAAATGGTTAAAGAGCATTTAAATCAGTTTTAATAACATTTGAAACTTATCTCAATGCATGCAAAGCTAAATTTACTCATAATGTACCCTTAGGCACAAGTCTGCAGTGAACTGAAAGTTAGGTTATAGTGCAACATCATTTCAATTCCTTCAAATGCAAAATCGCTGATTCAGGATATACAGAAGAGAAGCTATTTCATGCAACAATTTCACTTTTTTCTACAATAATAAATTATGAATATCAGAACTTTCAAGTAAAAAAATTACATTTAATACTTATTTATTGATGGGCTAATTCAGAGAAGAAGCAATAATTATGCATTACATAGATTTCTGATAATAAGTAAAAGGAACAGAAATGTCAAAGCGATCAGGTCATGTTTAACAATTAGAAATATCATTACAACCATTGACAAATCTAAGGTTTCCATGTGTCCCAGTTTTCCTAGCACAGTCCCAGTTTTCATCACAAATATTCAGCTCAGAATGCTTACTTTCCAGGAATCATGATCATCATCTGAGTTATAAGATGTTGATGTAAAAAATAAAGCAAGAGGTGCAATGATCTTGTGTCACGAAGTTATCAGAACCTGTTGTTGACAAGAGCTTCACCTTTAGCAACCATCTTTTCCATGGAACCAGATATGTTTGTGGTACTTGGTTGTCCCCAAGACTTAATCTGAAGTAGTGACAACTTAACTCCGGTAGGTGGGCACCACAAAGGACTTGGCAGGGGGATGCTGAGAATAGTTCTCTATGGCAACAGGGATGCAGGATGCACCTGGACCAGAATATACTGAGTTGCAATATGATAGTACCAAGCTCCATCAGTATAACAGTGTAGAGCACAGAATGGAGCTGGGGAGCAACACAGTGCAAGGGAAGATGCCAGAGCAAGATCGAGCTGTCAATCTGGATGATGAAACACCACTAACACAAGTGGGTCCGATGAAGCAGATAGCGGGCACCATGATCCTGTGGCTGGGTGGTGGTCTCACAAATGACAGGCAGAGTCAAACAACAGGCAAAGGGTCAGTCCAGGCAGAGATATACGTAGTCGGGTTCACAAGCAAAATGTCTATCCAGGCAGCAATCAGGGGTAGTCAGGTCACAGACAGAGGTCAAAACCGAATATCAGACAGGAGCAGATTATTCTCAGAAACAGGAGCACCAAGAAGCAAGTGTTTGAAGGCTATAACCGGCAAAGGCTCAGTGAAACTGACAGGTATTTAAAGCAGTGGTAGCCAATCAGGGCAGGTGTCAGATTGAGCTGCAGTTGAGTAGAGTTCATGTGATCACACCCAGGCTGACAACATCACTGCAGCAGCCAAAATGAAAACAGCAGTTATCTGCTATTCCTAGCATTACCACCCCTGATGAGAAGTTAAGGAACCCCTTAATCTAGGCTTATCTGGAAACTTCCGATGAAAAGCTTTCATCATCATCGTCATCATTTATTTATATAGCGCCACTGATTCCGCAGCGCTTTACAGAGAACTCATTCACATCAGTCCCTGCCCCATTGGAGCTTACAGTCTAAATTCCCTAACATACACACACACACACACACACGCAGACAGACTAGGGTCAATTTTGATAGGTGCCAATTAACATACCAGTATGTATTTTTTTGGAGTGTGGGAGGAAACCGGAGCACCCAGAGGAAACCCACGCAAACACGGGGAGAACATACAAACTCCACACAGATAAGGCCATGGTCAGGAATTGAACTCATAACCCCAGTGCTGTGAGGCAGAAGTGATAACCACTAGGTCACTGTGCTGCCCTTAAATCATTGGCATGCTAGTCCCTGGCAGGTATCCAAAATCTTTTTCCAGGATTATACTCCTTCCAGTGGACCAAGTAGTGGAGTTGACGTTGTACCCATTTGGAATTAAGAATTTTGTTAACCACAAATTCCGTGTGACCATCCACTATCACTGGAGCAGGTTTACCAGGCTGGTTCCAAGGAAATCTCTGGGATGTATGAGCCGGCTTTAATAAGGATGCATGAAACATACGTGGTATCCTTAATGAGCTGGGCAGTTCCAACTGAAAAGTCACTGGATTAATGTTTTGGATGATTTTAAATGGACCAATGTATCTGGGTCCGAACTTAAAAGAAGGCTGATGGAGTTTGATGCTCTTGGTGGAAAGTCATACCATGTCCACTTCCTTGAACTGACAAGGTCATCTGAAGTTAATTTTTTCCATGTTCTCTTTAGAGAACGAGCAATGTGTCCGACCTCAGGGTGGGCAGATTGACATGATGTCAGAAAATGAAATAGACTTGGGATGTCTACTATAAATGCACAAAAAAGGGGCATAACCAGAAGAAGAGTGCAGTGAATTATTGTAGGCAAATTCCGTCCATGGCAGGTGTTCCATCCAGTTGTCATGTAATTCAGAGATGTAGGGGGGAATCTAATTCAGCCTGAAGTAGCGCAGCGTTAAACCCATTACTATTATTACGGTAAATTTAACCGGGCTTTCTGCAGCTCAAGGAGCTGCGAGCAAAAAGCCGTAGTGGAAACTACCGCAACAACAGTATTTAAGCGCACTATTACCGTTATCACAGTACCTATAAATACTATAGGTAGGTAATAACGGTAATAGTGCACAGGCCGCGTTACTTTTTACAGTAATGTGGCCAATTGAATTCCCCTGGTAGCATCTTAAGTATTGTTCAAAAGACTGGTTTACCCTTTTCATCGGTCCATTAGTTTGCGGGTGATAGGCTGATGCAAAACTCAGTCTTAGTGATACCTGGATGTCCAGATATTTTGCTGTCATGGACCTCAGAACTTTTGCATAAGGCAGAGAATTTATATGAAAAGAAGGCACAGGGGAGTAACTTCCCAACAGACCCACATACTTGTGACAGAACTGGCACTACACAAACATCAGAAGCATCCACTTCAATTATGAAAGGCTCTGTATCTGGATGCCTAAAGATGGGAGCAGAAACAAAGGGTTTTTTGAAAGCCTTGAATGCTTCAATAGCTTCTGGTGGTCATACCCCTAGATCAGCTCCTTTCTGAGTCAATAGAGTAATGTGTGCCACTATAGCTGAAAAATTGCGAACGAATCTTCGATAATAATTGGCAAATCCGAGAAACCTTTGTATTGCTTTTAGGTTACTGGGTAGACTCCAATTAGTGATGGCTAGGATTTTAGCTGGATCCATCGTAAACCCGTTGGCAGAAATGAAATACCCCAAAAATGCCCTCGTGGAGACTTCAAACTCACACTTCTCCAAAACTCTCTGAGTCTCTGCAATACCAAATGGACTTGTTCACGGTGTTGTGAAAAGATGAAGAGTAGAGCAAGAGGTCATTCAGATATGGCAAATTTACTTCTAAAATCACATAGTACATCATTGATCAAGTCCTGGAAAATCGCTGGTAAATTAGAAATACCAAACGGCGCAACACAATACTCCTAATGTCCGTAATGAGTATTAAAAGCGGTTTCCATTCATCGCCCTTCAGAATACGCAACAAATTATATGCTCCATGCAAATCTATCTTAGAAAATAAAGAAGCAACTCTTAACTGGTCAAAACAACTGGGACATCAATGGCAGAGGATATTTGTTTTTAATGGTGATCTGATTCAGACCTCTGTAATCAATGCAAGGTCGTAAATCTCCATCTTTCTTTTTGACAAAGAAAAATCCGGCACCAAGGGGTGATAGAGAAGGTCTAATGCCCCCTTTCTTCAGGTTCTCTGAAATTTAGTCTTCCATGTCTTTGGTCTCTTCCACAGAAAGAGAATATAAATGAGTCTTAGGAAATTTACAACCGGGTTGAATGTCAATAGTACAGTCATATGGGCGATGTGGTGGTAGAGTGTCTGCAGCTTGTTTGGAGAAAACATTGGCAAAATGTTGATATTGCAGTGATAGTGTGGGACCTGGTTTGACCAAAGCAGTAGCAATCTTAACAGGTATTGCTAAGCATGCCTCATGGCAATTGTCCCCCATGCCACCAGTTCTCCTGTGGACCAATCAAGGACTTGATTGAGCTTGATAAACCAAGGGTACACCAGAACCATACGGTACATGGGCAAATGAATAAGATAGAACTACAGGGATTCTTTATGGAGTGATCCCACTGTCAGAGTAAGAGAACTGGTACTATCTAGCATGCTTCCACCCATAAGTAGGTGTCCATCCAAACCACAAAAAGATACTGGAACTTCAAATGGTTGGGTAGGGACAGCAAACTTCCATGCCAAAGATATATCAAGAAATTTGCTCTACTGTCCACAAAAGCTAGGACATCAATACTCCCAGAGGCCAGGGAAATTGGCGCAGAAAACTGGAGGGAATTTGTATTCTTCAAAAGGTAAATACCTAGATGAACTTTCCTTGAATCCTCTTTCTAAGTCAGAGATAGAGAAAAAGTTCTGAACATGTGATTCCTTTTCCAGTTTTCTTTCCTCTATCCGCCGACTGCCAAACACACAAAGGACTCCAGAGAATCAGAATCTGGATATTGCACCAATATGTCCTTTATTAGTTCAGAGAGACACAAACAAAACTGACTGCGGAGATCTGGGTCATTTCAATCACAATCTGAGGCCCATCTGCAAAATTCTGTACGGATTACTCCGCAGAACAACGTCCCTGTTTCAAAGATCTAAGTTCAGACTCTGCAGAAGTGACTTTGTCAGGATCGTCATACAGGAGGCCCAAGGCTTGAAAATAGGAATCTACAGATAACAAAGCCGGTCTGTCAGGTCACAATTCAAATTCCCAGATTTGCAAAAGTGAAATAACAATACCCAGTCATAAAAAGATATGTTCCCTAACGGTGCATCATAAAGATACATGTAATCAAAAGTGTTAAACCAGAAGCAAATAGTGTATGCACAATGTTAAGTTTCAGTTTGTGTAAGTACTGTGTAAAAATATTATGTACTATAGATAAAAAATGTTAGCACAGTATTGTAACAAATGTAACGTCAGTTATGGTAATTGAAAAGTGAACTCTATCCATATATTCAACTTTGTTTTGATATAGTTCTGACCATGGCCATATTAACTAATCATGAATACTCTATTGTATGTTGAAAAGTATATTCAGATATCAATGTTTAATTGTAAAAGGTTTGTGTAATGGGATATGAATGCCCTGCTAACCAATACCCTATTAAAATTGGAGTAAAAAAAAAAAAGTATCAATTTCAATCAGCCGCAAAAAATACACACTTTACAACTGCTGCTTGCTGTATGTTTTTACTTAATGTTTCTGCCTCTGTGGACTTATGAATTTCTTTTCTTTTTTTATGATAAAAAACATATTTTTTCAATGACTTGCATATGGAAAACGAATAATGCGCAAATTACACAAAAAAATAAAAAAAAATAAGCAATTTCTAAAGTTCTTTACCATCCACTGATTATTTGATGTTTTCCATTTATGCATTAAAATGATAATAAAGCTGCTATGAAAGAAACAGCAGAAGAAAAGTCACCACCCCTCACAGTATATCACATAATGCCATTATGAGATACTCTTGTCATCTTGACGTATGGAATGAACTGCAAACAGCTGTCTTGTATGTTTCAAGAGACAGAGAAAATCTACGGCTGATTAGACATCCTGTCATAGCGCTGACTGCTTAAGCTCTAATTTGAATGAGAAAATTAAAAATACAGTCAGTTTGACACTGTTTTCTTGACAACAGTTTGACATTAATATACAATTGTGGGTGGGTAAAACGAGAAGAAAAGACCTGTCTCAAACGAAAAGAAAAATACAAAAACAACAAAAAAAATTGCTTGAGATACAGAAAACGAATAGGATAATGGAACTGAATGACAGAGCTCATACTCATGTCCAAGGATAGCAGCAGTCAATGAAGAATGCAGATCCTGTGAAAATAGTACATTTGTACTAATGTGAAAGTATAAGAATTTGTGTTAATGGTTCATGGAAATTAAGAACCATTAACAGAACCTCAACAATGTAGGTGAATTCTAAACAATCCCAAGGACATGTACACATCAAGATCCTTTGTAGCGTGAGGAGAGGGTGAATTTCTAACCAAGAAACGGTCCTGTAAACACACCATCCCTTGAGGCTTTTCTAAGAAACTGTTCTGGCAACAAATCTTGTTTTTGCATGTGAGTACAATGCAAGGTAGATATTCGATCATTTAGCAAGGAACACTGTAATCTGCCCAGTTTCAGCCAGATGCTCCCATCAGAAGCTGTAAACATTTGCCCTCTCTACAAACTCCACCATCTTGATGCGCTAATCACCGAGCCTCCCAGAAAATGTGTTGTACTCCCGCGAAAATAAGTGCATGACGTCTTATGGTAAGAAACAAAGCATAATACATTGTAAGGTAAAGAGTGATCATTTGGAATAAATTCTGTTTAGCACAGGAATATCAAAATATCTATAAGACAGATAATAACAAAAACTATGGCCTGGAGATCTAATGTAAACTGAATATTGGGTTTTAACTATGGGTACAGAGATGCACCACAAGTGAATGGCAATGTAAATTTAAAGAAGCTTTAATTATTAGGGAAATACTAGAATACGACTGTAACACTATTTTCCTGCAACAAACAGTGAGTTCTGATTCTATACAATGCCATACAGAAGACAGTTCTGTTTACAATATTTAAACTTGAAGAAAATAATCAAATCGCATAGGCAATTCTGAGATACAGTAAAGGAGTATTTATCTTGAAAACAAATATCAATATATATATATATCATTTTATATATATATATATATACACACACACACATATATATATATATATATATATATACACACATATATATATATACATGCATATATATATATATATATATATATATATATATATATATACACATGTATATATATATATATATATATATATATATATATATATATATATATATATATATATATATATATATATATATATATACATACATACATATATATATATTGTGGCAAGAGCCCGCTACTGCAGAAGCACACGCGAACAACTTCTTCCTTTTTATGTAGTTTTATTGTCAGGATGGTAAATGTTTTGACACCGTACAGATTTCACAGCAATACTTGGAGACCCTAAACGCTAGCTAGACATAGCTCAGCTCTCTCAAAACCAGCCAGCTTACCCAGCGTTGATCTCCATGCACAAATGATATAAACAAGCTTTTATACCTGATACTCCTCCCCCAGCCTTAGCTTGATGGACAGGTGACACACCCACCTTCTCTTTAAAAGGAAACGCCCATCACTGGCTCTGTAATTCAAACAGACACACCCTGTCTGTTTGCTGAGAGGAAGGATTTCAAGTCATGTAAGTTAAACCAAATTTAAACTATAAATCAAATTAATATTTGGTGTGACCACCCTTTGCCTTCAAAACAGTCAGGGATTTTGTAAGCTTATAGTCAGGTATATGTTTAACCAATCATACCAAACAGGTGATAATGATCATAATTTTCATATGTAGGTTGAAACACAGTCATTAACTGAAACAGAAAAAACTGTGTAGGAGGCTTACAACTGGGTGAGGAACAACTCGGCTGTATAGGTGAGTTTGTGAAAGTCAGTTTCATGTCACAGGTCATACACCAAGGCAAGACTGAGCACAGCAACAAGACACAAGGTACCGTATATACTCGAGTAGAAGTCGACCGGAATATAAGCCGAGGTACCTAATTTTACCACAAAAAACTGGTAAAACTTATTGACTCGAGTATAAGCCTAGGGTGGGAAATGCAGCAGCTACTGGTAATTTTTTTAGATTTATTCATTATTATGTTTTTTATACCTCTGTATATGCATTTTTATATCATGTGTGTTTTTCAGTTTAATGCCATTTTGTCATTTTGATGTATGCTTTCACCCCCTATGTACATTGTTGTGGAAAATAAGAATATGTATACACATAAAATACAAATAAATTATTAAGTGTGTAAGTTGTGAAATTTGCAAATCTATTACTTGCAGTTTGTTGGGGTTGTCAGTTGTCAGGACCTGAGTTCCAGGGTCACTCTCACACGTTTGCAGCCACTATCAGAAAATATTTTGCACTCCTTTGGGACGTAAAGGCATCATATTTGCCACAGCCTCTATTATATGTGCATCCTCCTGAAGCCCATATTGTCTTAGCTCTTCCTTGATACACATCTTCACATGCCTGCGCTCCAGTGGCAGAAAGGGGATGAAGAAATCAACTATGTTCTGGTCAATGAGGCTGCTGTGAAAGAATGCACCTTTTTTGTTGTAAAGTGCTAGAGAGATTTTAGGCTCCAGATCCTGTAACTTCATCTCCTCCCTGTCTTTCCCCATTTTCAAGTTCTCCGGCACCTTTGTGTTTATCAGGTTGCCATAATCATTGCTGCTGAAAAATGAAGATCGCTTTACGGTAAGACACTCCGTTTTAAAAAAAAAAAATAGAGAGAGAGAGATTTTTTCAGCCTTTTACTTACCCCGCAGTGGAACGCATGTGCGTTCCACCAACAGGAAGTTCGGCATTTGGAACGCACGAACTGAGGGATCGGACACCAGGTAAGTTCACCCGTGTATAAGCCGAGGGGGCCTTTTTCAGCATACAAAAATGTGCTGAAAAACTCGGCTTATACACGGGTATATACGGTAGTTATACTGCATCAACAAGGTCTCTACCAGGCATAGATTTCAAAGCAGACTGGGGTTTCAAAACGTGCCGTTCAAGCTCTTTTGAGGAAGCACAAAGAAACACAACTAAGACAAAGACAACGTTGACGACCGTAGACGCAGGGGTCTGCCAAGGAAACTTAGAGCATCAGATGAAGGACACATCATGCTTTCTTCCCTGCAAAATCAGAAGATGTCCAACAGTGCCGTCATCTCAGAACTGGAAAAAAACAGTGGGACCCAGGTACACCCATCAACTGTTCAGAGAAGTCTGGCCAGACGTGGTCTTCATGGAAGAACTGTGGGCAAAAAGCCATACCTTTGATGTGGAAACAAGGCCAAGCGACTCAACTATGCACGAAAACATGGGAACTGGGGTGCAGAAAAATGGCAGCAAGTGCTCTAGATTGATGAGTCAAAATTTGAAATATTTGGCTGTAACAAAATGCAGTTTGTTCGCCGAAGGTACAATAATGAGTGTCTGCAGGCAACAGTGAAGCATGGTAGAGGTTCCTTGCAATTTTGTGAACTTGCATATAGCAGTCACTTTTGTTTTCCTGTTCTCTCATAAGTACAGGGTGCATAGAAAAAAAATCCTTTTATCTGAATACTAGTTCTCTTTAACACTAAAGACTATTAACCAGCATTAGATCTTTTAGAACTTTGAGTTCTCTTTATTTTTTTACCGACTTACAGTATAATAAAACTGGCAAAAATTAGTTCAGTTATTCATAGACTACGATTTTTTTTTCCAGTAAAATATAACCCATAGCTGTTAGGAGCACTGTATGTCTGTGCGGCGCTAATAGACAGAAAATTATCTGCTTCTCACTTAGGAAATGATATATAATTTTGCAGTTGCAGTCTAAAATGTTACAAACCAACTGATGAGACAGTGATGGTATATTCAGCTCCTGATTGACAGATCTGCAATTACAAGATGCAATTAATTGTACTTGGACTTACATCCTCTTAAAAAAAAAAAACAACAGTAATTTTGAGAAGTGAGGCTGGAGATTCCAAATCCTTGCAGGGAAGAAATTACATATACTTGATACAAATCTAATATGTAAAAGGAAAACTATTTTGATGACTGTGAGCCAAGGCTGACCTATGTACTACCAACGGTTATGTTTTTCTTTCTCTCTTTGATCAAGGAAAGTGGTGACTTGTGAAAATGGTCCCAACAGAGCTTTGTGCGATGATTAAACATTCAGAGAAAAATATATATATATAATGCTCCTAATATCCATTAAAACTTTTGATATATAATTTTAAATAATCATGATGTGAACGTGAAAAATGATCATGTGAATTTAATATGTACCAGAAATAATGTGTGAATGCCCAACTGCTACAGATGCAGCTTGGATGGCAATTTAGCACAGTGTTGGCTACTTGATAAATATTACTTTAATAGTGTTAAAAACATTAGCAAATACTTTAAAACATAGCCAATTAAGCTCAAACTGGCAGAAAAAGCAACACTTTATACTTTATTGCAAAGTCATTTAACTGAGAGCTGTGAACTTAAACTTCAAACTAGAACTTCAAATTCAAGTTAACCGCTGTTAGCAGTTATCAAATATGCACCATGGTGGTCAGACCAAAAAAAGATATTCTCAGGACTGGTTTAAGTTTTTTGAACTAGGCTAGTCAAACCGGACGGTCTTGAACAGTTCGACCATCACTAACCTCGAGTCTCCTGGAGGGAAGGAGTAATTTGGCTATTTGGAGATGATGGTGACATTGCTGTTCTCTTTCTGGAGATGTAGTCAATCTGTCGACAGTCAGACTGCTGACACCAAAATGTCGACAGGTTCAGTGCGTCTATGTGGTTACAATGGCGACATTGTGACAGTCTACAGTCACAATGTTGATATTCAAATGGCAATGCCAGCACCAGCTGCTAGAGCCGCTGGCAATACAGCTCCTGGATCCAACGGCACAAAACAGTTAATACATTACAAAACAAAAACAGCTTGCCCCCACCCCTCCCCAAAAACACATTAACCCTAGTGCTTCCAGTCGGTGGGCTCACCAGCGCAAAACAGTAAATTATACAGTAAAAAACTAATAAATAAAACGTCAATAATTTTTTTAAAAAACAACAACAGTGTGCCCCCCCCCCCTAAAAAAAACAGCTTAACTCTAGTGCTCCCAGCTCAGACTGATACAAAAAAATTAGGGGTGATGGGCACTACAAAAAGTGTGGGGTCCCCCTGATTTTACTAGTACAAGCAGTAGGCTTTGCCAGCTGTGGCTGCTGGACTTATAGCAGAGGAACACACAGAGTGGGGTACCCTGGCATAATGAGTGGTACTGAGCCCCGTACTGAAAGCACTAGGGTTCTTCTCTTCCCACACCCCTGGATGGTAGGTGTGGGGTAATAAAATATTTTATATTAAAAACACCATTTTGTCCCTAGTGCACTACAGGTCCCAGCAAGCCCAGGCTGCCATAACAATTTTGGCAAGCTGGTGCTTGTAGTACTACAAGCACCAGCATGCACTGGCACCCATTCTTCACAACTGTGTTTGCTGAACTGTTTTTGGAGTAAATAAATTCAACCGAATTTCCTCCTTTTCTTTTACATTTTTATCTCTAATGATGGTGAATCACATAACGAAAGTGTCAAAGTTTTATTAAAGCTCAGCAAGGTCTGATGTGTTCTGTTTAGGTGTAACCCTCTGTACCATCAACATGTCACCTGCCAGACACAAGACCTGCTGATCAGCCCATCAAAAATCCAACCGAAGGACATAATGCTTTGTGGAGAATTAAGTGCAGACACAAGAGCTTTCTTTACAATGGTCAGCTCACATGCTGTCATTAAAATCTTTTTGTTCCCTCTGCTCCCTGCTAACACATTAACCTTTACAGTCTCTAATGTATTTCACAATATTGCAACAAGAACCAGATTTGCAGGGTCAAGCGGAGCATTTCAGAAGGGGGATTTCAAATGTAAAAAAATATAGTAGAATGAAAACAAATATTGCCATTTACCCTAACTTTTTGACGAATGCCACATCACATTTTTGCTATACGCGTAGCATACATATATTATGCACACATGTATGGCATATTTAAATCCTTCACAATATTTTTTAGCATTTTTTTTAGCAACTAACTTTGTATCTGTTGAACAATATTAGTTGACTCCGGAGATTCCAGACATCTGTTACACACTGCCACTTCCAAGCGAATACACACACACACACACACACACACACACCAGTGGGTCCAGAATCATACGAACAGCGCCAACAGAGAAAGCCACGTCAGATCCACTTTTAGAAATGTATTTAGGTATTATGTAATAGAAAGCAGTAGCTAAGCTTCTTTTATCAACATATTAAAAAAAAAAAATGCAACTATAGACCTTTATTATGCTATGTTTGAACATTTGGTTTCTGTATTACAAGTATATTAACAATTGCATCTCAAGGGGTAAGATAGGACTAGTAAGATGCTCTGGCTTTGCCAAATACCTTTCAAAGCCCAGGTAAAAAAGAATGACTTTATATTATGGTAAATTAAACATGGTAATTTCTTATCAAAACTTTACTGGAGGGAAGCAAATAATCAGTGTTTGAATCAGCAGTAAGTGCTGTAATGAAAACAAATATTTGACTTAGAAAATTTCAATATTTTGCTAATTAAGTCATATTTTTGGCCTGATGTAAAAAGACTGGAAAAATAAGTGAAATGAGCATAAACAAACAGGTATAATTAAAGAACCACAGTTTATTCAGCTAACATTTCAGCAACAAGGACTAACTGACACCCAGATTTGAGTCATTGCAAAAAAATTGTGGTGTCCTTACTTTTCCTTAGGTTCTGCTCAATATCAGTATAGTTACCCATGATAGAAAAAAATGTCAGGGAAATGTAACTGGTGGGAATATATATGTAATCCTATTTTACACAGGGTAGTAGAAGCTAGCCTTGGTGCATTAAACTTATGCATACTTGCCAACTCTCCCGCAATATCCGGGAGACTCCCGAAATCTGGGTCAGGCTCCCGGAGAGAGGGCAATTCTCCCGATTCCCGGGCGACGGTGGAAATTGAATGGGGGAAGCGGGGCTTATAGGCGTCACGGGCGCATCATTGTGGCCCCGCCTCCTTGTTTTATTGGACGGAAAAAGTGGTGACAGCTTTGGGGGTGGGGCTAATTGCGCAATTCTTCGAGCCCCGCCCCCACCTGACCCCTGGACCTCCCGCAAATTAACCTGCCAATGTTGGCAACTATGAACTTATGGCATACTACTTTCACATTACAATTGCACTACTACTAATAAATATTAACTTACAAAGCCTATAGAACAGGTAGTGAGATTTGTGTGTTATATACAGATTATGAAGAACTGCATTAGACTGCTGGTAAGTTGTGAATAAAAGTGACATTTGACATTTGAACCTTGGACTGTCCAAGAAAATTACAGACCATTTGCAATAATAATCAAATATACAATATCAAGTAAAACAATAAAAGTGGTAGCGGTTTATTAGAAGTATTTGTTTTATGACCGATTGCATTATGCAAGTTGTGCTGGGTACACACTTATACAATTATCATGCAGATCACACAATAAACAACCGTTTGATCAGATACTGCAAGAGTGTGTACGCTCCCACGATCATGTTTTATCGCACAGAAGCACCTCGTATCGTTTGATTTGTTTTTCCTTGTTTTTCTAAACCTCGTTAAAAAAAAACGTATAAAAATCACGATCAATGATGGAACGACGTCAGGCAAATGTGTACGCACTCACCACCGGCAGCGCAGGCAGATATCTGTAGAGTGTACAGAGTCACGATATTTTCAGCAGATGGTTATGAGAGATAAGGATCACAGATCTGAATGTAGATTGTGTAGGTGTGTACACATGGTCATGCTCATCGCCACTTTCAATCGTTGGTGAAATCATTAAAGAAATTGCATCTAAAGTATGATTTCATAGGTGTGTACCCAGCTTTATGAAGGGTGCATGGCTAATTTTTGGTCCCAACTTTTATTCTCAAATCCTGGAAGAAATGTATATATGGGATAATGCAAATGCTATGGTGACATGCGTGAAGCAGACAGGATCCGGGCGAAAGGGAGAACTACCCGAAATTCAAGAGTCTATTGGATATTCAGGGAGAGTTGGTAAATTATAGGGGTGTGCACCGGCCACTTTTAGTGTTTTGTGTTTTGGGTTCTGATTAGCTTGAGGTTTTGGGTTCTGATTAGCTTGAGGTTTTGGGTTCTGATTTGTTTTGCCAAAACACCCGACGAAAGGTTTTGGTTCTGATTTAGGGTTTTGGGTTCTGATTTATTTTTAAAAAAGCATAAAAAGTGCCAAAATCCCGGTCTTTGGTTTTTTTTCACTTCTACGCTATTATTAACCTCAATAACATTCGATAAGAATCATTTCCACTAATTTCCAGTCTATTCTGAACACCTCACAGCTATCTGGACTGCGTAGTGGAGTGGCCCCGGTACCCAATTTGGTACCGGGGCCACAATACCTCCTCCAACTGGTCAAAAGTCCACTGCACAGATGGCTGCTCCTACCTCCTCCAACTGTTCTGAATTCCACTGCACAGATGGCTGCTCCTACATCCTCTGCAGCATATAGAGGGTGTAGTTCGAGCGCGTCACTACCTCTTGTTTTCAACGATGACAGGTCATTTTCATTAATTTTTGATTTGGCAGCAACAGTCAACGTATTTTAATATCTGATACGCATCTATCTGGACTGCGTAGTGGAGTGGCCCCGGTACCCAATTTGGTACCGGGGCCACAATACCTCCTCCAACTGGTCTGAATTCCACTGCACAGATGGCTGCTCCGACATCCTCCAACTGGTCTGAATTCCACTGCACATATGGCGGACACCGGATGCACGTCTAACACCCACATAGCTGTTAAGGCCGCAGTTATCCGCTTTGCCATAGGATGACTAGTGTCGTACTTGGTGCTCATGGCAAACGACTGTTGGACGGTCAATTGTTTGGTGAAAGACGTAGCGTTCTTACGACTTCCCCTCTGGGAAGATGACCGACTACCAGCAGCAACAGCAGCAGTGGCAGTAGTAGGCGTACCACTGCTGGATTCCTCGGATGAATCCCGGATTGAAGAGGACTCAGTCTGGCTGGTGACATGGCCTGCAGGCCTAAATCTGATGGAGATCGTGGAGGAAGTTGACGAGGAGGGTGTTGGTGGTGTGTATCCAACAGGACCAAGGGATTTAGGTGTCCCTGGACTGATGATGGTCCTAGCCCCAGTTCCTGAACTAACCACTGAACTATGAAGGTTATTCAGGTGACGTATAAGGGAGGATGTCCCTAGGTGGCCAAGATCTTTACCCCTGCTTATTTGAGCTTTACATAAGCTACATATGGCCATACATTTGTTGGCCGGATTTGGATAAAAATAACTCCAGACCGAAGAGGTGCATTTTTTGGTCTTCTGACCAGGCATGACGATGGGCTTTTTCATCCCATGGACATCAACTGTTTCCCTCCCTGGTGCCTCATTTAAAATAACCACATCAGCATCCTCATCATCAAGTTCCTCCACAGCGCCAGCTACATCAATAGCCGCCTCCCGGTGTACAACATTGACACCTTGATTATCCAAATCTGGATCTACACTGTGGGTGATCCTTCCAGCATATGCAGAGGGTGTGCTGCAAATGGTGGATGGAGTCACCTCTTCCCGTACAGTGATGGGAAGGTCAGGCTTCGCAACCACCAACACCCTTGTATTAAATGTAATATAGATTGCAGTACCTATTCTCTTGCACTGCTTAAAAATTGAACGTATTAAATGTAATATAGATTGCAGTACCTATTCTCTGGAACTGCTTAAAGAATGAACGTAGTAAATGTAATATAGATTGCAGCACCTATTTTCTTGCACTGCTTAAAAATTGAACGTATTAAATGTAATATAGATTGCAGTACCTATTCTCTTGCACTGCTTAAAAATTGAACGTATTAAATGTAATATAGATTGCAGCACCTATTCTCTTGCACTGCTTAAAAATTGAACGTATTAAATGTAATATAGATTGCAGTACCTATTCTCTTGCACTGCTTAAAAATTGAACGTATTAAATGTAATATAGATTGCAGTACCTATCCTCTTGCACTGCTTAAAAATTGAACGTATTAAATGTAATATAGATTGCAGTACCTATTCTCTGGATCTGCTTAAAGAATGAACGTAGTAAATGTAATATAGATTGCAGTACCTATTCTCTTGCACTGCTTAAAAATTGAACGTATTAAATGTAATATAGATTGCAGTACCTATTCTCTGGAACTGCTTAAAGAATGAACGTAGTAAATGTAATATAGATTGCAGTACCTATTCTCTTGCACTGCTTAAAAATTGAACGTATTAAATGTAATATAGATTGCAGTTCCTATTTTTTGGACTGCTGAAACAGTGAACGTAGTAATATAGATTGCAGTTCCTATCTTTTGGACTGCTTAAACAGTGAACGTAGGTATTGCAGTACTAATATTTCAGGACTGCAATAATATATTGCTCTAGAATTTTTTTTATACTTTTTAAATTATTTTTTAATAATTTTTTTTCCTTTTTTTTGTATAATTTTTTTTTTTTTTTGGAATTTTTAATAATTAGACAATTACTATGGACTTAGCACAAAAATGCACAGGACTAAAGCACCACTGGACTCAGCAGGACAGACACTGGCCAAAGCACCACTGGACTCAGCAGGACAGAGCACAGGACAAAAGGACCACTGGACTCAGCAAGGGCAGAGCACTGGACACAAGCATAAAGCACCACTGGACTCAGCAAGGACAGAGCACTGGACACAAGCATAAAGCACAACTGGACTGATCATGCAGGAGTACCACTACCTTACAACATCCCTCTACCCTGATCACAGCCCAAATGAAAATGGCGGCCGCTAGCGGGGAATTTATGCAATCCAAGTCTCGCGAGATCCGACGCGAGACTTGGACGTCAGAGCCTCAGTTTCATTTTTTTGGCGCCGAAAATACCCGAACAGTGCTCGGATCCCGTCGGATCCGCACTGTTCGGGTGGGCTCGGATTAGCGCAATCCGAGCCCGCTCATCCTTAGTAAATTAAATAATTAATACATAACATAACAATGGGAAATAGCATTTAAAGCTTGTAAATAACTATAAATGCATTGCTGAAAGAAAAATAAAACATTGTGTAGACTACAAAGTAAAATATTGCTATGAATGGAAGCCCTTCTTGTTCAAATAACACTACTGGATCTATTTACTAAGACACAGCAACAGGGCTGCTTATCGCAGTGATACAAAACATATTGCCATGATTTAGCAATAAGGAGGCAGCTGAGTGATACTCTGTCTCCTCACTGTGTTATAGCTGTCTCGGTGATACTGGCCTTGAGATGTAAGGCTTTACTCACAGGCCAATCTCGGAGGATATGCAAATACATTAGCCAGCTAGCCGATTCGAGCATGCACAGTGAAACTGATGCCCCGGATATGGGCTTTAAGATCCACTAAGTACTAAAAAAAAAGTTTAAAAAAAATAAAAATATATTTTCTTAAAAAAATAAATATTATAAATCTATTGCCTAAAAAAAAAATGTTCTATTCACAACCACAAACATTGCTAAATAGGTTTCCCCATGGAGAAGCTATTGTCGGAAAAAATCCAGAAGTGCTATCGCCGGCGTTAACCCATTAATAGGAAGAAGCTCTATCTGTGGCGAAAACGTGTTTTTCTCCATTGATAAATAGTCCTCTATATACTAAAGCTGTGACGTTTGATGCCTGTACATGTTGATTTACTGTTCTACATTTTGAATGGAAACATCTTAAAGTTTCATGTCATAACTTATCCTTCGATCATATTCCCTCTCAAAACTTAAAATGCTTTTGCTTTTTAATATCGTACATGATGCTGTTAGGGTAAGCTCTTGTTACTGTAATCCTCAATACCGGACAGCTGTTTTCTTAACAATAAGCCCTCATGCCCAATAAATCTTATGCAAAGTCTTTATTATATTTTACAGGAAATAAAACAGAAACTCTTGTGTAAACTCCTCTGTAGTAACGCTAACACCATCCGTGACCATTTTCCTCTTTCCAAGCCTGGCAAACCTGTACAATTAGAATTTGTTTATGCAGTAAACGACTGGAGCAAACATTTTAGTGGTTAATTAATTGTGCTCTGCTGTATTATACAACTGATTACCCCCATAGCCATAAGGCTCTGGAAGCATTTAATGCATGTCGCTGCACTTAAATAAAAATTCCGGCCCTCTGGATGATGATAATCAGAGCTGTGGGGAGATTGGAAAAGAACAGTTTTTGATTGTAATGTGGCGAAGTTTCAAAAGTCGACTTTTACCAGGTGCAGCCCTCTAATTTTATAAATAGACCCATGCACGCTGGCTTCTGCTGCTACAATTCAAATGAAAAACACAATTTAAAACATGTTCACAATTTTACCTATGCTGAATTAATATCACTTAAGATTTAGCTTTGAAACTTCTCCCACCTCTTAAGGGAGCCGGCTCGCAGCCTTGCAGTCTCCAGTTCCCCAGTGGGGAGAAAGATTACCAATTAATGAGGCATTTCCAAACTGCTGACAAAATGCAATATTGAGATATGTGTAAATATTTCATATGATGCTTCAAAGTTTTTCTAGAGCTGTCTGGCAATCTATCTTTAAAACTGAAAGGAAAGTCACAATGAAAGACATAATAAAAACACAGACTACATTTAAATTTATATACGAACAATATGTGACGTGTGGTATTTAAAGGTTTTCACTGTTGGAGTTTGGTTGAACATTTGATACTTTTCTAAAAAAAAAAAAAAAAAGAATCAAAGTTTAATAAAATGCATTTAGCAGGATCCCACAGTTGAGTAGATTTGTGATGCACTTTTGATGCTTATCCTGCACTGAAAATGTCTTTGCGCATGCACTCTTCAAAAGGGGAGACACCTGGACCTTACAGACCTTTAAATTAATACAAAAGCCACCAATTTTATAAGTCAAAAAAAGTTGGAATGAGTGTATAAAGATGTCGCACTCAAAATTAAATACAATGAAAATAAATATTATAATTACACTAGGATGTGAAGTAATTGTTATAGTTTGTAGCTGTCTCAGTTGTTTTTAACACTTTTTATCTAAGAAAATAAAATCAAGTAAAGTTTCTGCAGGTTAATATTATGCATTACAGGCAGTGGCTGGATAGCTGACGCCTTAGGATACACCCTATAGGAGCTTCCTTGCTACCTGGGCTAAATGAGCACTCATTGAAGCATCTGGATAATGAAAGTACGTCACCTTTTTATAATCCCAGAACCTACATTATAAGGACAAAAGTATTTGGCCACGCCTGTTAATTATTGAATTGAGGTATTCAGACCCGTTGCCAGAGGCGTATAAAATCAAACACCTAGCCAGGCAGTCTCCATTTGCAAACATTTGTGATACAAAAGCTCAGTGCCTTCAAGCGTGGTACTGTGATAGGATGCCACTTTTTTAATAAGATGGTTCGTGAATTTTCATCCCTGCTGGATATTCCACGGCCCACTGTAAGTGATATTATTAGAAAGTAGAAGCGTTTAGGAACAACAGCAACTCAGTCACGAAGCAAAGACCATGTAAAATCACAAAACGGGGTCAACCACTGCTTAGGTGCATGGTGCATAAAAGTGGCCAAAGCTCTTTTGACTCCATAGCTGAAGAGATCTGAACCTCCACTCGCATTAATGTAAGCACAAAAAATGTGCGGCGTGAGCTTAATGGAATGGGTTTCCATGGCTGAGCAGCTGCATGCAAGCCTGACATCACCAAAACCAACGCCAAGCGTCGGATGGAGTGGTGTAAAGTACACCGACACTGGACTGTGGAGCAGTGGAAATGTGTTCTGTGGAGTGACGAATCACGCTTGTCTGTTTGGCAGTCAGATGGGCGAGTCTGGGTTTCGTGTATTCTGGGAGAACATTACCTGCCTGACTGCATTTTGCCAACTGCTGTGTTTGGTGGAGGAGGAATAATGGTATGGGGCTGTTTTTCAGTGTTTGGGCTAGAGCTCTCATCTCCAGTGAAGGGCAATCTTAATGCTTCAGCATACTAAGTCATTTTGGACAATGCTATGCTTCCAACTTTGTGGCAACAGTGTGGGGAAGGCCCTTTTATATTCCAATATGACTGTGCCCCAGTGCACAAGGCAAGGATTACAAAGACATGGTTTGATGAGTTCAGTGTGGATGAACTTGACCGGCCCGCACAGAGCTCTGACCTCAACCCCATCAAACACTTTTGGGATGATCTGGAACGAAGATTGCGTGCCAGGCCATCTTGTCCAACATGAGTGCCTGACCTCATAAATGCTCTACAGAATAAATGGGCACAAATTCCTACAGAGACACTCCAGCATCTTGTGGAAAGGGGGACAAACTCCATATTAAAGTATATGTAATTGAATACAATGTCATTACAGTCTTTGATAATGTAATGGTGAAGCATCCGAATAATTTTATCCATATAGTGTATGTCTCCTACATTTTAATAGCCTTTTCCCAGATCAGATGGGCAGGACTTTGAAGAATATATTTTCCACATTTTCCTTGAAAAACCTGCTGATCAATGTGAATTTGAAAGTCTCAATAGGGCACAAAGGCAGAAACCCAGGGATGAGAACAGACTATGAGATGTGATTCTAGCGCCTGCCTCACTATTGCTCAAAACAATTTCTGGTGTTAGCTCTATGTCCTGACAGCTGCTAGGCACATGGTGAGATGATGATCAGCTTGTTCTCACAACTGGTTCTGATGAAGAGAACTTTGATAACTTGTTCTGATGAAGAGCACAGAGAAGAGAACTTGTCTCCTTACCATAGGCCTGCAAAGTTATCAAATAAGATATAATTAGGGGTTTCCTTATTTTCTAACTGTTGAGAAAGAAATTGCAAATTTCCATCCATAGAACATCTGCAGGATCATACCACTTTTTCCCAAAGTTGGGATTAGCTTCCTTAGATGACGCTCCGCTCCACAATTCCAAATATTCTAGTACAGGGCTTGATTGTCAGCAGCAAGGAAAGGTTTAAGGTTGTTATAGATCTACTTCTTCAAGCTCAACAATTTGATATCAAACTATTGGTGTTTTTAACGGTTGCCTCCAATATGCATGTCTACCAAACCTTTGTTGTTAGATATTACTGTAAAACCCTTCAGAGCTAAGGACGAGTTAGACATTTTCCATTAACAGCTCTAAACTGCTACAAACAAGTCCCACTCTTTCTTAGCACAGAAGTAAAAATCATATTTGTGCGTCACAAACCAAGTGGGGATTGATGACATAATTGAGATAGGGCAGGTTATAATGCCTAGGTCTCCACCATCCTGGCTAAAATAAACTCTATTTTCTGTGGTGGTTTGTCTAGTTTTTAAAATGGTAAGCCCTGTTGGGCTACCCATATTATACCAACACATTTTCTGTATTTAATTCAAGACAGTGCAAACTAGCAAAATAATACATTATCATTTTCAAGTGCAGACTTTATTATAAAAAACCTATGTGTATAATCATGCTTTTTGATGTTTTGGAAAAAGGTGGATTGATGCCAAAGTAAGATCCATAAATTATTTCTTGCTGGTGTTTTTATTCTACACACACATTTGCATTTAGTTCACTTTCTTGCAATTTCTTCCACTATCTTTCAGTGAAACCCCCCTACTATTTTAGCTATTTTTGGGACATTTTTTGGCCATGTCAGGAAGTATAAGCAAACTAATGGCATTTTTGAAAATGCAAAGTCTTCTGAAAAAAAAGAAAGTACAGGTACTGCATAATCAAATTACATGTATTGATGTTAGGTTGTGACCAGACCAACAAATAGTCTCAGCATAGGGGTGAGAAAACCCTCCGTTAAGGGTTTAATTAATTTTTCAAACACATTTTTGGCTTTACATAGCTTTTTATTCAGTTTGCTTTATACCAGAATTCTTAGATACTTTGTTCTCTTTCAAAGTTCTAAATGAAAGTGTGTGTTTTGCACAAGTGCATAGTTTTACCATCACTATGATAAGGTTGATAATATATGAATGTATTCCAATAATGTTTTCATGATTTACTTTTGTTTACTGTTGCCTCCTTTTTTCATAATGGATTAAGGTTTTCCTCCTATTAACTTTTATTATTACAAAGTAGTCATTCTCATTTATAACAGAGTTGTACGTTCATGCCCTTATCAAATGTTATAGGCAAGATAACATGCATATGTAGCAAATCTTGAACTAAGTGGTTGTATTCACTGGCTTTAGTCACAATACCCTCCAAACTGACTTGACTTTATAACAAATTTTGCATCTGATTAATCTATAAATCATAGTTCACAATCAAGTATTTTTCTCCTCCTCATGTTCATACTTTACACTTTTTTTTTCTCTCCTTTTGTTCTTGTGCCACACCTGGACACCATTGGAAAACCGCATCCATATTTTAAGAGATGATTTCACAGTCACATAATCAACACCACAAGGGTGCTATCAAATTGATTACCCACAATGTCAAAGGTCCTAATAGTCCGTAGAAATGAGAATAGCATGCACTGAATACCTCTGTTTTCATGCAGATGTTGTGATTCTTCAAGAAACCCATCACTCCAAGTACTGCAAGCTCAAATTCTGGCATCCTAAATTCCCTCTAGTATTCCAAGCATCTGCCTCTAATTAGGCTAAGGGACTCTACACTTCTAAAAATCTTTTCCAATTAGGCTCAATTCATTGGGATAAAGTTTGTCATTTTGTCGTGCTTTCAGGGCTGCTTAAGCAATGAATGGTAACTTGCCTATGCTCTAAACAACTAACAACATTTTTTAAAAGACTTATCTCAGATATTAGGAACTCTTCCCCCCCTCCAAACAAGATATCACTAGTAACATTAATCTACAAGTGGTGGATAAATCATAAACCGAGTGACTAGCTCTTTCCTCTTACTCCTAGCTCATGGTTCATCATTATGACCATGAAGGTGTTTCACTTCCCCCAAAAGGACTAAACTTTGTAATCTCATATGCATGAGAATAGAAGAAATCCTCTACCAATACTTCGACTTTAATCTTAACCGGGAGGATCCCCTTCCGGTTGTCTGGGCTGCACCTTAAACTATGATTCGAGGTATCCTGATAATGGGCTACCCTGGAAAAAAAACAGAGATTCAAAGATAGCCAAGATCTAACAGACAAAATCTATGCCCCAGAAAATGTACAATTAGACCCAACAATTTTAGAAACTCTTATTGCCCTTGGATGCAATTTAAACCTAATCTTAATTAAGAAAGCTGATAAAGCTATGAGAATCCGCAACAATTATTATGACAAAATAAACAAACCTGACACCCCATTGGTCGACAAGTTAAACCCCAAGCTAGGGGCTTCATTTACCCGAGCCCAAATGGACAATTACTGAACAAACCTGAAGACACTCTAGAACCCTTTGATTCCTTTATAAAGGCTTTCATGGTGGTACTACTTCGAACCCTAAATACTCCACTACCTTAGCCATTGCTACATTTCTCGAGAATTTTAAATTCCCACAATTCCATGTGACTGAAAAATAATATTTGGTGGCAGGTATCACTGTTGTTAAGACTTCTCAAATATTCTATTTTCTAAAGTTACGCAAAGCACCTGGCTGTTCATGGTTTTACTACAGATATATATATATATATATATATATATATATATATATATATATATATATATATACCTGATGATGATGATGATGACTACTACAGACAGTTCCAAAATATATAATATATAACTACTTGACTTTCTTTCTCTTGCTAATACTCTTCTTCAGAATGAAGCTTTACTGCATATACATTAAAGATTAAACTAGAGTGTTGAAACGCCACATGTGCTGAAATGGGAAGCCAGATGAGATGAAGAAGTGTCTCTAAGATAAATTAGCGGTTCATCATCTCCAATATAGATACATCTTCAATCTGGCTTTAGGCTAAATTCAATTTTATGTTTCTGGAACCTAGCTTTTGTGGCATGGAGTACTAATCTGCTTATATACCTATATAACTATATATACCTTCTGGCATTAAAATATAGCTCTACTTGTATCAAGCGGTATGAATGCCATTAAAACAAAATTCACACAATTATACCACCACAAGCATGCACTGTTGTCATAAGATATAATGAATCACGGACTCAAGCGGTTTGGATGTCTACTGTAGCCGTGAGCACAATGTCTATTTTCAGAAAAGAACTACAAGGGAATATGGAAGCCTGAGTTCTCCATACTGGGTGGGGGGATTTAACACAAAATACTTAAGCTCCTTCTACACAATACATACTGTATAATGAAAGATTTGTGCTCATTTATTTTTATTATTTAATTTATATTAAGAGATGGGTGTTGGAGGGTGTGATCACATGTAACACATCATAATCATCATCATTTATTTATATAGCGCCAACATAGTCCGTAGCGCTTTACAATTATAAATACACATACAATAATCAATGATCTACATGTTATTACAAAATGTGTAAAAACAGCGAGGGCACTTAGTAAATGTTTATTGACTTAATGGACTACTTAGGAAATATTAAGGACAAATCGGATTGGATATTTGGTATACATTTATAGACATAATGGGGTATATGGTAAATATTTGCAGGCACAATTAGGTACTTAATAAGAGAAAAGCTGCAGAACTCTGTATAGACGCACATCAACATGCTTAACGGTAGAAATTGAATTAACTAACTAAATTTAATGTTACATGTACATTTCTTTTAAATTAATGTGCAAAAAAAGTGGAGATCTAGACAACTAGCTTCAGTTGTGATAAATGTGGGATTTACCGGTCAAAAACTTTATTCCCAACAGCTTTCTGAATCATAATATAGCTATTAAAGGGAACTGTAGAATAAAAACATGAGCTTCCTGAGTATTTAATCTCTTTTTATTTTTCAACTTTGCAAGGACATACAAAGGATAATAAAAGGATGGTTAATTTAAACTAGCAACAGTTGTGAAATAAAAGAAAAAGATTTGTTGAAAATCTAAAAGTCTGTACTTGGACCTCAGTATTTTGAAACTTACTTTGATTAAGGTAGACAGTAAATATGTTTTTAAATTAAGCTTCCCATTGCATGTATTGATTTGTATAGTCAATGTAGAAGTTTTAAAACTAAATGGCACACAATCACTGTGTGTGTTGGCTCAAAACATCTGCGCAGTGTGGTTAAGATGCAGAAGCAGAAACATTCATCCAACCATTGTCAATGATCTGCTGGTTTGTGTGCTTGATCATACTAATTGGATCCCGCAAAATCCAGATGTTTGGCTCCAATGTGAAACAACAGGATTTGTCGAGCCACACAGGCATACAAAGGTGTGCATCTGGTCATTTGGTGTTTGGGCAACGATATCTCATCTGTACATGTATGACAGCTTAACTGTAAAGGGGGGGTTGGGTATCTTATCCAGATGACAGAGTTGTAATACTGACAGCTTCAAAAACAGGCGTCCAACAATTCAGACGAATGAAGATCCCGGCAGCCTGAAATGACGTTACTTTCAAGGGCCACAGTCTGCTTCGTTCTGTTAAGCTGCTAATTTAAGGAGGCATCAGCTGTACAATGTACTTTACAAAGCCTAGAACATTGTACAGCTGGCGCCTCCTTAAATTAGCAGCTTAACAGCGCAAATAAGACTGTGGCCCTTAAAAGTGACGTCATTTCTGGCTGCCAGGATCTTAATTCGTCTGAATTGTTGGACGTCTGTTTTTGAGGCTGTCAGTATTACCCCTATGTCGCCCATTGTACCTACGGTGTCATGCTGTTGGGGGATCCAATGTCAGAGTTTTCGTCACCAGGATAATGACTACCACCCCTAAAGGGATAGATTGCATGCTTGTAAGCGGGGCCTTCTAACCTCTCTGTCTGTCTGTATTATCCAGCATTGTTCCAAAGCGCTACGGAATTTGCTGGCGCTATATAAATAAATGTTGATGAACTGTAAACTGGGAAGATATAAAGCATACATTTATGTATGTAGTATATCTGCATTGCCATTATCTGTGGAGAAAACAGTTGTTGCAATTTCATCTGGCCCTAAGCCCTAGATGGGCACCAAGATGACAACACTATATACATAGATACTCCTTGAACCAAAACTGCTCTTGCTACATGCACCGAGGGCTGGCAATACCAGTTTCTAGTTTGCAGTTGTCCACATAACACGGATTTAGCCTGGAAGGCTATTTAAAAAAAAAAATTGTAGACAGAGGTAGCAAAGTAAAACATGTTATACCTTTGGAAAACAAAACAATCACCGCCCAACCAGGAAGCACGGAGACAGTGGTAGCATGGGTTTGTAACCTCAGTGCTGGTATGCTTACCAGTCATTCAGATAACTATCCAGACAGTCTACAGAAATAGGTCAGGGTATCTGCTTATGAGTTGAAGCTTAACAAAATTTGTATCATGAAGTATGACATCGATCCTAAACACTTATAAAACAGTATAGCTGAAACAAAAAACAAACGTTGTTTTGGAATGTGCGAAGTCTGACCTGACTATTCAAGACAAAAAAAAAACATTGTTTTAAAGCAAGTCTTAAAATAATAATTGCCAAAAATACTTCAAAGCAAATGTACTATATTGATGAATTGGTGCAGGAAATTTTTGTTTGCTACTTGCTGCTCAAGGAGGGGACAGTAGTTACTAAATATAAAGGGTCACATACTTTTGCATACAAAGATAGTGTAAAATGAATCGAAAAGGTCAATAGAGAGTTGCAAATCTACCATTTGTGTGTGTTGTCCTGTTTTGGATTATTTGTGCCAGTTCTAATTACGCCTATTTACTACTTATTCAAGATATTGCTGTGATTTTCGTGGTATCTTACTCTCACCACTTCACATAGTAAAATATGAATGCAACTTATACTAATCAACACAAGATAAACAAAAAACTATTTTTTTTTTCCCGAAAATTCACCATTTAGTAAATTTACCCCCAATTAAATATTTGCAAGTTAAATTGCCAATACACATTTTTTACTTATATATACAGATGCAGTGCCTCTGTTTGACACAGCAGTGCAATTGGATTTCTATTGTTAACTGTGCCAGGTGCATATCGCCATGGCACACTGATATAGAGGACTGTGTGAGTGGGTTGGACTAATTCAGCTCTGAATCAACTAAATCAACTGTACTGATAAATTAAATCAAAAATTAACATTTTACATTTTGCCTACCAATTAATGACACAAACAAAAATTGGTGAACACATAAAATGTTCTGAATGATTAAACCATAACATATGTCCCCCCAAAATAAAATACAATATCCATCTAAATTGACACATAACTTAACAAACATAAAATAAAAAAAATAAAAAATCCATTGCAGATATAACGCCATACCTGTGATTAAAAGAGGTTTTAACAGTACAGGAAAAAAAAATTACAAAAATAATCAAACAATGTTCTATACAATGCAGAAAATGATGTGCAGCATTTATCAAATTTACTTACTTTTGTTCTTTGATCCACTGATTAACATTTGCAGCCACAAATTCACTTTCCTTATGGAGGCGACTGTTGTCAGTTTGTGTTGCTTCTAGAGCTTGGAACAGGATTTCCAGCTGTGGATATAGACAGATCAAAGAGTATGATGGACTCCCTAGAACAAGGGCTATCTGGAATACTAATAATAGTCTGTAATACTTGTAAAGAATCAAGTCATTTTTCTCCAGTCCTTCAAATAATCATGGTTTCCTTGTACATGCTATTAATTGATTCAATATGCGAGATGGAATGTCTGAACCTTTCCCACGCTTTACATTTACCAGTTTACTATAATATGCATTACTCTACCTCCAGAGGTTGTTTAATTCAAATCAGGCTTATTTTATGAAAACTGAAAAGAGAGCCGCTACACTTGTTATGTTTAAGCCTTAGTTCTTGGTTCATGTGTGCGTTGTGATAGATTTTACATAAAGCACCCATTTGCTGTCGAAGTGTAGCTTTCAAAAACTTTTACAAGCAGAAGTTAGGTAAGACGAGAAAATAATTGTGTTGGTTTAGCTAACAAAATAGGATTATTAGTATGTACATTTGATGATCACTGAAGTTATTGTAAGGTTTACTGCAAGGAATTTACATAGAGTACCTTAGAGTACAAAAGTTATTCTTTACATTGTAATTAATCTTCTAAGTCCACAAGTGAATCAGTACAGTTGAATTTACAGTATATAAGGCTCCAAATATTAATGTACTCCAGTGCTATCGTTATTGTTATGAATTCTTTACACTAGCCATATACTCTTCCTGGTAAGCTCTCACCTATACCACCTATAGTAACCTGGCCTGTCACTTAAAACAAAACCTATAGAAAATAAGGTAAAATACTGCATATAACGCTGCCTTTGAATTAGTAGAGTATACTACTAGTATTAGTTGTATAGCACAACTCCAATCTAGCCATATCTACTACACAGAGCATTAAACTTGTGTCTGTCTCCTCCACAATTTATTACTGCCTCAGCTAAACCTACATGATCTTGTTTTCTCTGCTGATGAAAAAGCAAAAGTTTGACATGTATATTGTGCACGTATAGAGCAGGCTCTGCTCAGCCCAGGCGCAGTCCTAATATTATAGCTTGCCTTGTTTACTACATACTTGCCAACTTTGGTAAGTTTGCCTCCTGGAGAGATGCAACGGGGGGGGGGGGGGGGCCTTGGTAAATTGCGTTGCTTGTTAGTCCCGCCCCCTAAACACACATCATAGTTTGCAAGATTGCGAGCAGAGTGCTCTTACCTCTCTCTCTATATGTATTACCCAGTATTGTTTTATTAATGTTTGTTCCCAATTGTAAAGCGCTACGGAATGTGCTGGCGCTATATAAATAAATGTTGATGATCATCAGCATCAGTTCTAGCCTATTATGGCAGGGGGCGGGGTCACGATGGTGCGTGATTCGTGTCATAAGCACCACCCCCGTCATTTAATTGTGTCCAGCACCCGGGAGGTTGCCCTGCTCTCACGGACTTCCAGAAATTCAGAAGCCTCCCGGAATGTCCAGGAGAGTAGGCAACTATGATTTACTACATATACTTTTCCTTTATATGGCTGACTTTATCTAGTAGATAAGCCCTCTTTACCAAGTGGAATACACTACATTTACTGATTAAATATTGTGGAATCTTCTAATCTGAATAGATAACTAATTTATACTGTATGCCCTTATATATGTAAGATGGAATATTATTCCAAAACACATTGGTCTAGCACATGCAGAGAAGTCACATCTCTGCATTGTATAAAGGGCAGTATGGTATTGCCTTTTGCAGGGTGGTAGAGTAACCAGAAGATTTTCTGGTTGCTGTATCACCCTGAAAATTGATATAGAGAAGATTTTATTTACTCATGAATATAACGGAGGTAGAAAGTCATTACAATCAGTTATATCTCTCATTTAGTGCACCTGTTTCCTACCCACAGTATATGCAGTATTATCTGTGCCTCAGTGTTCTCACTAGTTTGTGATTTAATAGGCTGTTTTTTCACAAGTTTTGGGTTCCTCTCAGAAAATGGCTGCCTCTGCTGTGTAAGTAATAGGAGCACTTTAACATACCAAAATAAACTAGTTTACCCTTTATTTTGTGAATATTGGGACCACATATTAGAGTAGTCCTATTAATAAACATTATCAATACTCTAATGGACTTAAAAAACTTGTGATGACTTGTTTATCAAGTGTTTTGACAGTTTTTGTTGTTGTCCTAGTTTTACAGAACTATTCATCATTTCCTTAAATCATTGCCAAAGCACAAAGAATGATAAACTTGAATGTTTTTTTTTTATTGGTTTTCCCAATTATTTCCAAAACAACTTGAGTCACTGTCTGCCAACTGTGGAGTTTGTCTGTAATGAGATTTTAGATTTCTTCTGTTAAAACACAAAGTACAGATTCCAGGTCTAAAATTTGCTAAAGACATCGTCACCTTTTTTTATAAGCTGACACCTTCCAAACTTTGCTACTGAAGGGATTGTAGAAAATACATTTATTTCAAGTGGAAACCACCTTTAAGTTTATGTGACTAAGATGATTCTGTGCATGTTGTACTATCCAAAGTAAAAACACTTAGGAACACGAGTAAAATGTCTTTGTGACAGGGACAACCCCATGTGTCTACTTAACTATTATCATTTATTTGTTAGGCGCCACAAGGTTTCCGCAGCGCCGCAATCCTTTGATATGACTACTGTCATATCAAAGGATTATGGCGGGTCAGAAGCAGGCCCAATGTTTGGCTCTCCAGCGTCCCCCTGTCCGTTCATGTCGCATGAGCTGCTCCCCGATACTTGTTCCAAAGCCTGTTCTTATTTAGAGTGGGGACGTGGAACGTAGGGTCACGTCGCCAACGCCGAAAAAAAAATTATAAGTTGGTGCAGATGGGCTGGCAAGGTATCCCTGTAAGTACGGCATCCTCCTGCCGTACTCACTGGACTTACTGTGTTCCGCTGACCCTGGTCAAAAGAATAAAGATAGACTTGAGGACAATCCATCCTTGATGGTGTGGAACCTGGCTACCAGCAACACAATCTAGTCAACTTCTTTTCAGTTAGATTAGTAATCAAATTAGATATTAATAGTCTAAATATCTATATAAACTGATATTAGATCTAGTATTTTTCTTTCTAAATCATAATTTTGTTGGCTTATGGACCCTTCTTTCCTCTTGTTCTCTCCTGGCCCTGACCTGTCCTTTTACTTTGTTTGGCTTGAATAAATGTAATCCTTTAATCTATCTAAACAATATTAATTTGATTCAAACTTTGCAAACTAACACCGTGGGGAATATTTACTAAACTGTAGGTTTGAAAAAGTGGAGATGTTGTCTATAGCAACCAATCGGATTCTAGCTATCATTTTGTAGAATGTACTAAATAAATTATAACTAGAATTTTACTGGTTGCTATAGGCAACATCTCCACTTTTTGAAACCCGCAGTTTAGTAAATATACCCCCATATCTGTGTTATTAAATTCTGATCTACTTCCAGTTATCACTATACTTAATCCTGTCTCTGTTCCCAGCTGCTGAATTTCAGATCTGCCATTGTGCTAATGTGCTCAAGCATAAGAAAAGTGTATCACGTTAAGAGCGGTAATTCTGTAACACCATTATTTTTGTTACATGTGGTGTGAATTTAAATATCAAGCACCTCTTCTACTGAATTTTGCATAATAACTGTACAGTTATATGTAAGAGAGGTCAACAGATATCATGTCCAGTGATATAATATATTGTAAAATATGTATTAAAAAGTGTGTAAATGTATTAATTTAGATATGCACTGCTGCATCTTTGTATCATAACGAATGGAATTCGGTGCTGTGTAAATATCTGACTTCATATGTGCTTGATCTGGGACCCATGATTTGCAGCATTATATAGCTAGCAAAAAGCGTGCCTTGTCTGTGTCATTCTTTGCTTGACTGATGACATCATACATATTCACAAGGTACATCAAAGAAATTGCAGTCTTGGAAAAATGATGATGCTGGCACTGGCCTAAGTCCCCTGCAGATATATCTGTACAGGGAATTCAGACAGTTGTTGGGCAGAAATAAAATGCATCACAGAGTTCTACAGGAAAAATTAAAAACTCTGAATGACGCTTGCAGCTCCATCATACCAGGGTTTATAAAATGAGTTTAAGTGGAAATGTGGTGCCCTTTATCGCACCTCTCCTGTCCTATCAGATGAAAGGGAAAAACGTTACCCAGTAATCAATTTGTTGCCATGGATAGCTTGGAGAATATGCTGGTGGATTAAATAAAGAATTCATACATAAAATGATTAGTCATTCTGAGAGTTTGAAAAGCTGTTGATGGATCTTCAAAGGATTGAGTAACGGGATTATTGGATCATAATTTATTGATAAAACCCATGTTGTAGCCAGAGTTGTCCCTTCCAGGCAGAGGTTTTCAATGAAGATATCAATCTCTTTTTTTAAATTTTAGAGCCTCAGCATTATCTCATTTAGTGTGTATGTTGAAAAGCAAATTATAAGTTTTGTATCTAAAGGGACTTAGTGATGAATACTGTAACTCCAAAGTTGAGTTTCCTTTTGACATACAATTACCACATGCGAACAGAATGGCTCAACCCTTAAATTGCTTTTGTATACACATACATCCCATTATGATATTTCATTATGTTACTGCAAGGTGAAATGACGTGATTCATTTATTAGATTGCAAATTCATCAAAGTTCAATATACTCTGAAATTCAATGTTTCTGCCATAAAATTTGTTTTCCCTTATTGCTTAATAAATCGTTAAAAGCACCTTTAAAGAATGTGTTAAGAGGATTTGTTCTTTAGGAATTTAATCATTATTCTGCATATTTCAGTGTTTCTATCAATATAGGTATTGCCCATTTTTCCAATCTGTAACTTACATATAAAACTACATTAGGTTTGCAATATTAATTTATTAGTCTCAAATAAGGCATGCTGTATTAATACATTTACATAAATATATTTGCATTATATTATAGTTAAAACGGGAATGTTTTATATATATATATATATATATATATATATATATACGTAAGCTCTCTCGTATTAACTATAATATATATAACATTTTCCAGTTTCAGGTATAATATAATGCAGAAATAATTATGTAGATGTATTAATACAGCATGCCTAATTTGAGCCTAATTAATTAATAATTCAAACATAACACAGTGGTCAAAGTAGGAAGTAGGGGTGTACACAATGGTATATATATATATATATATATATATATATATATATATATGTATATAAACATATATATATATATATGTATGTATGTATGTTTGTATGTATGTATGTATGTATGCATGTGTGTTTGTATATATCTATAATATAAATGCTTAGTGGCGTGTGTTAGTCTGTCTGTGTGTGTGGAAAAAATAAAACCAAGCTGCAGCGCCACCTGCTGGGCGGAGTTATACACTGACCTACTAAATTCTTAGTGTGTGTGGAAAAAAAATTCAGAAAGGGCTTAAATTTGGTATACTAAGATGTTTTTAATTTGTTAATTTAATTTGTTAATTGTTAAAAGTATTTATAAAGATTTTAAAAAAAATATATATATATATTTCTTGAAGGAGAAGTGACAGTTGGGACTGGTTGGTGGTTGCCGGGAGTGACAGTGGGGAGTGGTTGGTGGTTGCCGGGGGTGACAGAGTGAGAGGAGTGTGATACTCAGGACTGCTGAGAGAGATCCCTGTGTCTGGATAGACATCTGGATAGATGTGGCGATGAAAATGAAGGATGAGGTGATGGAGAAGAATGATGAGGTGGTGACATGTGGACAAAACCACGTTAAAAAAGGGCGCTTACGTCGGGAAGTAACGCTCTTCCCCTGAGGAGGCCTGGGCTAGGCCCAAATGCACAACAAGTACCTTTTTAACACCTTAAGTAGCTTGATTTGACTAGAATGCATGAGTATCATGTACGGGTTAACTTGTGTGTATATATATATATATATATATATATATATATACACACATACATACACATAATAATATACACATAATATATCCCGCCCCCCGGTAGGTGCCAATGTAACGATTTCAACAATTTAACACTTCAATTGTCAGTGTAATACATATACATATATATACACACACACGCATACCGATCAACATTAAAACCACTGACAACTGAAGTGTAACATTGATTATCTCATCACATTGGCACCTACCAATGGGTGGGATGCATTAGGTAGCAAGTAAACAGTGAGTTCTTGAAGTTGATGTGGTGGAAGCAGGAAAAATGGGCAAGCGTTAGGATCTGAGCGACTTTGACAAGAGCCAAATTGTGATGGCTAGATGATTGGGTCAGAGACTTCCAAAACAACAGGTCTTTTGGGGGCTTTAACGGTTTCCAAAATTGGTCCAATACCACAGAAGAGCAACTGTAGCACAAATTGCTGAAAAAGTTAATGCTAGCTATCATAGAAAGGAGTCAGAACACACAGTGCATCACAGCTTGCTGCGTATGAGGGCTATGAAGCCACAGACCAGTCAGAGTGTCCATGCTGACCCCTGTCTACTGCCAAAAGCAACTATAATAGACACGTGACCACCAGAACTGGACCATGGAGCAATGGAACAAGGTGGTCTGGTCTGATGAATCACGTTATCTATTACATCATGTGGTCGGCTGGGTGCATGTGCATCATTTACCTGGGAAGAGATGGCGCCAAGACTATGGGAAGAAGGCAAGCAGGCAGAGAAAGTGTGATGCTCTGGGCAATGTTCTGTTGGGAATCCTTGGGTCCTGGCATTCATGTGGATGTTACTTTGACACATACCACACACATAAACAATGCTCTTTCAGCAGTATAATGCACCCTGCCACGCTGCGAAAATTGTTCAGAAAAGGTTCGAGGAACATGACAAAGAGTTCAAGGTGTTGACTTGGCCTCCAAATTCCCCAGATCTAAATCCAAACGAGTCCATTCCATGGAGGCCCCACCTCACAATTTACAGACTTAAAGGTTCTGCTGCTAACGTCTTGGTGCCAGATACCAGTGGTCTTGTGGAATCAAGAGTTGTTTTGGTGACACGAGGGAAAGAGTGTTTGAAAAAGACTGAGTGACTCAGACGAAACGCATCAGACGGAGAAACTATCACCACACTCTATCAAGGTTGGGGATTGCTTTTATTATACACATGACAACGTAGGATCATTATAGTATACCTTGTGTCTAGTGCCAAGTAGCGGGTCTTGAAGTGTATGAAAGTGGATTAGCACAGCACACTTTCCAATCAGCACCGATCTTGGCATAAGGAAAACCTAGTTTGTGTCTTGAAACCCATCAGAGAACTCTGACATAGAAAGTGGCTCACCTGATATGATCAGAGAAACATTGAATTTGACGGCAGATAAAAACCGCTTGGCCCATCTAGTCTGCCCATTTTTTTAATAACCTATGGTACCTTAAACCCTATTTGATCATTTATTCTTTATAAGGATATTCTTATGTCTGTCCCGAGCATGTTTAAACTGCTCTACTGCATTAGCCTCTAGCACCTTTGATGGGAGGCTGTTCCACTTATTCACTACCCTTTCTGTGAAGTAGTTTTTCCTCAAATTTCCTCCGAGCCTACTTTCCTCCAATGTCAGTGCATGCCCTCATGTTCTAGTACTTCTCTTCCTTTGAAGGATGTTTCCCCCCTGTACCTTGTTCAAACCCTTGATATTTGAAAGTTTCTATCATATCCCCCCTTTCCCTTCTCTGCTCCAAACTATACATTAAGGTCTTTGAGTCTCTCCGGGTAAGTTTTGTGCTATAGGACATGCACCATTTTAATTTCCCTTCTTTGTACAGTCTCTAATGTATTTATATCCTTCTGGAGATATGGCCTCCAAAATTGAACACAGTATTCTAGATGAGGCCGTACCAATGACCTATACAGTGGCATTATTACTTCTTTCTTTCTGCTACGGATTCCTTTCCAGATCCAACCAAGCATCAGATTGGCCTTTCTCATTGCTTTGTTACATTGCTTACCTGCCATTAAGTAACCTGAAATAGTGACTCCTTTTCTCTTCAGTAGTTTCCATTATGATGCCACTAATATTATATTTAGCCTTTGGATTTTTGAGACCCAAGTGCATGATTTTCCTGTAAGGAATTCAGAATGTCCCTACTTCTTGTAAAACTTGCAATAGACCCCTCCCAGTTCACATCAAGTAGATTAAAGTCTCCGATGATTGTTACCTCTCCTTTTAATGCCATTTTATTGATGTCCTGAAATAAGTTCCTATCCAGTTCCTCTTCCTGATCGGGTGGTCTACAGATCACTCCAGTACGAAGAACAGCCTTATCCCCCATTTCTATAATCACCCAAAGGGCTTCAGTTTTTTTTTCAATACTTTGTATTAAAGTAGTATTTTTTCTTTATTTCAAATACATGGCTAATCCTCCTCCGATTCCTCCCACTCTGTCTTTCCTAAATAAAGTATATCTTGGTATAGCTATGTCCCAGCCATGATTTTCATTGCACCATGACTCCGTAATAGTCACAATATACAGATCATCCCTTGACAGTAAAGCAATTAGTTCTGGAATTTTATTTCCTAAGCTTATAGCATTAGCGCACACAGCTCTAAGAGCTTTGTTTGTGCATTTTCTGTTCCTATCTTCTATGTTTATCTCTCTCTCTATGTTTATTTTGTTTTGATCTGCATTGGCTACTGTTGCTGTGGATATGTTTTTTGTACTATTAGCCTGCAGAAATGATACCTCTTGGCTGGGGGAGCAGAATGTTTTATTCCTGTTTAGTTCATTGCTCCCCTCTGCTAGTTTAAATAGTTCCAAACTGCTCACTTAGTATTCTGGTTCCCCTCGAAGATGGGTGAAGGATGTCCTTTCTGTATAGGCCCTTATCTTGACAGATGGCATGACTGTAGTCTATTAATCCAAATCGCTCCTCATAACACCACTCCTGTAGCCACACATTGAAGTTTCTAATGCAATGAGTTCTGTCTTGACCTCTATGCACTGACAATACTGCTGAAAAAGTTACAATGGCTGCCACCTGTTTTAGAGCAGTCCCTAACTTTCTAAATTCATCTTTTACTGCCATGACTTCACTGATGGCTGCTCTCATCATCCCAATGGAGGCGTTTGTTTCACTGCTACCAAGAAGCATATGTTAATTATTTTCCAAAGCCACTATAGCTCTGAAAAAACATTTCCATATCATTATAATCACACTTGCTATTTAAGTGTATCCATCACTCAGAATTAACTTAAAATCGGAATTGGAAAAAACTCTATTAAGACTATGGGGCATATTCAATTGTTGGCGGAAATGCCAAATATCTCGTGGCGCCCTTATTACGGTAGTTTTCTTCCAGCTTACTATTACCGTAATAACTGTAATAATTTTAATGCTGCGGGATATTCAAACAATTGAATATGCCCCTATGTGTACCATTCAAATAGCTACTTGGTGAAACTGGATACTTATTGGATATACTTCAATGGATTATGAGTGTGGTTATTTCATGGCCCTTCAATACAGTTTCAAGTCTGCAGACATATATGTGTCAGTATTTAGTAAAAATATTTAATTGTTTGAACTTTTTTCATATAGGCTGCGAGTAGATGTATACAGATATAACCTTCATAAGATTGTTTCTATATGAATTGGTGTTGCATACTGTTATAGTATTTTTAAATGATTGGGGGGAAATTCAATTCTCCCCGAATTTCCGTGGAGTTAAAACTATTACCGTTATTGCGGTAATTTTAACCCGGCTATTACCACACTCCAAAAACATACTAGTAAGTTAATTGGCCGCTATCAAATTGACCTTAGTCTCTCTATGTGTCTGTGTGTGTGTGTGTGTGTGTGTGTGTGTTAGGGAATTTAGACTGTAAGCTCCAAAGGGGCAGGAACTGATGTGAGTCAGTTCTCTGTACAGTGTTGCAGAGTTAGTGTCGCTATATAAATAGCTGCTGCTGATGATGATATACATATATACTCACACACACATATACAGGTATAAACTACGAAACAATGTAAAATACAATACAAATACAAAGACTTAAAGATGATAATGATTTATAAGACAAGGAAAGGATATATGTGTCATTATTTTCAAAACATACTTTTTTCATAACCAATTATTTCACCTGCTTTCACTGTTTGCAACACTTTGTTTTCCAAAACTGCTATATCCATCCCTAAAAAAGTCTTACAGTTTCATTTTGCATCCCTTCCAATAAAACATCTACCTCCTGACTGCTTATCTCCTAAAAACATGAATAGAATGTTGACTACAAGCCAAAGACTAACTAGCAATCTAACAGCCCCAGTGAAGCTGATGGAGATCTTGTGAGCAGAACGAACAGATCTTCTCTAATTTAGCCACCAAATGTCAATAACGGACTTGTATGTGGCTGCAGTCATGAGTTTTACCACATCCAGTTTTGCAACAAAAGAGGTTATCATTATTCAGGAGCACACAGTCAAATGGAAAAGGGAGCCAATGTACCACCAAAATAACAAACAGTAGGACAGTTGAGGAGGCCAGCCCCTATAGCTAAATTTCATTTAAGTTCTGGTGGCCATATTCATAATCAGTCAAACTACAAAACATTGTCCTTAGGAGAATGATTACCTACAGTAGACTTGTTCCAGTCTCTAGTGTGGAAAGTATGGACAGACCCTGTGTCAATTGTCAAGACAATTCCCATCATAGACCAACAGCATAAATTGCCTCACTTGCATATAAAATAATAAGAAAGACCAACAAATATATAAGTCATTCAATGATGTGTCAGACTGGACCCCCAGGTCACTGGTAAAATCCTTGGTGGACCAACTGCCTAAGGGCTTCATTCTTTACCCTACTTCACAACTCCACCTCTGCACCACTTTGAATCATGAAAGCTGGGTCTAGCCATGTTAATAGGAAGCACTGTGCTCCATCTCACACCTTGATGGTGGTATCCCGGTGGTCTAGTGAGCACAGGAAGTGGGGCAGCCGCTGGCCGTCCGCATCGAGCTACTGCGCATTCGTTGACAGAAAGTTCAGCTTTCCCGCTGTTCTTCTGAGACCGTTTAGGAGATAGGATGCACCTTCAACTGCAAGCTAGTCTGCCCACAGTAAAACTGTATGGACATGCAGTTAACCTCATAACGTTTAAAACTTGTCTGCATATACATATAAGTGTATACCTAATTGCTGACTGACATTAACATCTGTAAGTACCTCACATTCTAATCTGTTACAAGTGTTTAAAATAAACCAACAGACTTGGATAAGTTTAGATTGTTTTGTGCCTTAATATCCACCACCGACCCCGCTGACACCTATCACAGATAACAGCGAAGTGCTCTGTTTATTGGTAATTCTCACAATAAAATAAACACTGGTGTGCGTGGCCTACACAAGTATAGGTAGGGGGAGGATGGTAGTAGCTACACCCTTCACTGGCTGGCCACACCACATCCACTGGCTAGACATGATATTGGTCCCTACCATTTGGCGCATGCGCATATGGGGAATCCAAAGGCCCTTACAGCTGAATAGTGAAAAAAAACTGAAAAATCACTCGCCACAGATAAATCAATATAAAAATATTAAAAGAGAAGTGCCATCCCCTAAGGTCAACGCGTTTCACCCGCGCTAAGGCGGGCTTCCTCAGGACTAATGAAATGGCATTTCATATGCGCATACGCCAACGAGCCGAGGATACTGCAGAGACTGTCGGACGGACGGCAGAGAGCGCTTCCCCTGGATATTTCCGGAGCAGATTCAGTGAGTAACAGGGGCACCTGTGGACACTCATCTATGCACTTGATATCTAGCGCTCTAATGGACAGTATTTTTGAGCGCAAGTACCGAGCAGTGGATTTCACCTGTTATGTAATTCCAACTTTATCTATAGCCTTTATATGGTGAAGGACATTATTCTCTCCATTTGGAGGACTAGAGTGCATACTATCTAGTGCACACACTAGCTCACCGGCCTATCATTATTGTTTTTGCATTTTTTCTTTTTATATTTTTGTATTTTTATATATGAATATATTCTTTTGTATTTTTTGATTTTGTCTGCAGACTTTGTTTTTATCTACCATTTGTTTGTTTTTGCAATATTATTGCTCATATATGTATCTGTTTTTACAATTATACATACCCATTTTGTTTTACACTTTTGTCTCTGCATTACTATTTACACTCAGCGCCGGGGATTTTTGTTGTATGTATATCTGTGGTTATTTGGAGAGATCTAGGGATCACCTCTCCTTTTCCCCATTTGGCAGCTTATTTAACGTAGAGTGAGCGCTGGCATATCGGTCTATTATTACAATGCTACTAGCAGCACTGCTTTTTCAAACAGAAACTGATGTAAAAACTTGATTCCATTTAAACACCATTTTATCCAAGTAGTGAAGTACAACAAGGCAGTTCAACTACACAACTGCACAAAATAAAGTGCCATATCCCATAGCAACCAGATTTTAACTGTAACTTATTTAGTACAATTTAGAACATGACATAAAACATCTGCTTTGACTTACCATTTATTCCATTTGTTACACGTGCACCAGTTTTCATAAATGTCCCAGCAGTGTCACAAGACACACATTGTTTCAAGGCAAGCAAAGAGTTTTTTCAGGGACATAATACATTTGCTTAGCTTTTGTTTGAATACATTATCTCATTACTGCCACTGAAAACCATTAAAAGCTAAAACTTCCTAGGACCAAAGGCTGTCAATATATGATATGATGCTTAGTAATTAAATAAACCATTAACGGTTTAATGGGTGTAATGGAAATACAAATACTTAAATGTTGTATGTACTGCAAGTGTAAACATTTAATATGTGTGTTTATTTTTAGTATTACTGAGTTTTGTTCTACCATAGGAAATATCTAATTTCTTAATATATTTCAATCATGGTAGTTAGATTGTACCAAGGATTGGCTAATAGCTTAGCATAATCTTCAAACTTACCTCCCTCTGGGAAGTAATGTAGTTCTTCTCAGAAGTTTTCAGCTCATTTTGCAAGTTTCCCACCTAATAGGTATACAAATCAATTAGCACAAAAACAAGCCAATATATTAAAAATATACAAAGCATATAAACAGTACAGCTGATGCTGATTATGCCATACTTTTAATTTACTTTATCAATACGCACAAATTAAAGGTTCAATATAAAGCCTTACAATACAAGCCACATTTGCATAATGCATCATTATATATGTTGAGCATGTACAAAATAGTTTGACATTTAAACCTTTGAATAGAGTTGTTATGATAATTAATATACAGTGTATATTTTACACACACGCACTCTCGTGAGTATTAATGAGTGTGTGCATAGTCCATGTCTTAGTAGATTTATCCTGTGTGTTCTTAAGAAGCTGTGACATTATTAAACTGTAGGAGGTGGCAAAGCACAAACTCCAAGTTTACAAAAAACCCACAGGACATCCCTCACCAACAGCTAATTTGCATGCAATGTGTTTGGCACAAGAGAGCACTGAGGTGCTGGAGCAGAACTATGTGGGTATGGGGTATCAAACAATATCTTATTTCTGTTTTATTTTCTATTTGTTGGCATGGTGGTATTACTAACAAACTTCACCCACTAGCAAAATTAATCTTTCATGCTAGACCTTTATTAATCTTGCATGAAAAGTATTTATAATTTTATATATTATTGATCATTTATATAGCACCATCATATTACACAGCACCGTACAGTGAACATTTAATCATTCACATCTGCCTCTGTATTTTGGAGCTTACAGTCTAAGTTCCCTACAACGCAGACACACACACAGGCACTAGGGTTCATTTATAGTCAGCAGCCAATTAACCTACTGGTATGTTTTTGGACTATGGAAACCAGAGAACCCAAGTACATTTTAAAGAATCTAACCGGTTAATTATTTTATGTATAGCAAGGAGTGTCCTTAGCCATATTACTGAGAAAGCACGAGTAGACAGAATCACTTGCAAGAACATAAAATACACATTTCTACCCTGTCACTGCCTATTCCTGCATAGTACATTCCAATATTCTGCACAAGCTCGGTTTAATTATGTCTCAACTATTACAGGGAAACTATGGTTCAGACAAGTCAAAGGTAATACATCAAAAAACAGAAACTTTAAATATCCAAAATACATTTGCATTACTGAGATATTTATTATTTCTCCTCCATGATCCTATATCCTTTTAAACAGACATTACTCAATTACATTATTTTACATCTTGCTGCAACTTTACAAGTTTATTAACTGTCAATACACTGATGTCATCACCACCATCTGCATTCATAGTACATTTCCTAAGCCTATAAATATACTGTGCATAGATAAATGTACTAACATGACCCCAAATGCATCTTATAGAAGAATGGTTATGCTAACCACATACAGGCTGGTGCTGCCTGTATCCCAAAAGTCAGGATTAATGTACAATTTGGCAACACATGTAGGTGTGAAGGTGCACGGGCTGAGTAGCCTGGATCTCATGCAGATTCACTGAGATCTGTTAGTGGAGTTAGATGACCAGACACATAGGCCAATAGCCGAGATCTTCTGACCACATATACTGACACATCTCATTATATATCATACTGATTTTGATTGAATTACCAGTGTTCTCATTTTTGGGTCTCACACTAGACGATACTGGGACAATATTACAGTGTGTGTGTGTGTGCGTGTGTGTGAGACCAACTTTAATTACCCCTTGGGATGTTTAGTGGCTGAAAATGTAAGTCACAGCTTGAAGAAGGTAGGGGCATTTGAACGCTTTGGAAATTGAAATATAGCAAAAGATGTCAAACTAAGATTACCATGTAACCACAACTTTATGTCAACTAACTGAAATATGCATTTATTAGAAAGATAAAAAGACAGAATAGGAACTGAGGGCAGAACCTAAGCTCGAGGAATTTTAAAAGTTGAGGGGCTGGATCTGTGGACTGTGGTGGTACTCTGTGGTTAATAATTTGACTAAGGGAGTACGCCCATCTGATGTCACGGAGGAGGGATCGTCGGAGGTGATATATTGGATGGGCGGAGGATAAGCAGTATCTTGTGCTGCTGGACGTAGGTGGATAAGTATCTCTGTACTCTCTGACTACCCCGTAGTGCATTTATCATTGTTTTCTCCATGCATTCTCTAGCTGTTTCTGTGCCTGTCTGCTATTTCTGTCTATTTGCCTCTGTTTGTTTCTCTGTTAATATCTTCTGTGCAATGTTCCTATTCCTCCCCCCCCCCTTATTGTTTTTAGGGGCCTGCGGCCTTTACCTTCTCACCCCACCTGCTTTTTCTTTGTTTTTTCGTGTCCACCCCCCTCTTTTTTTTCCTTTCCACTCCGGTACCACTCGTTCTCTCCTCGCCCCGCCTCCCTGCTCTTTTCCATCCAATTTCTTACCTCCTGTTTTATGCTTCCTCCATTTTTTTCCCCGTGTTATGGAGCTCCAGGCCGGGCCCCCCTCTAGTCCCTTGTCTGGTTCTGGCTCCTGCCTCTTGGAGTCCAGGGTGCCCCGTTCCCCCTCCAGGAGGGTGAGCGGACGCACCTCCTACCCTCCGCCGCGGTTCAGCCTCGTGCCACACAACCGTAAGTGACGGAGGAGAAATAGGGCGGTAGTCTCAGATTGGTACCGGGGGGCGGGGTCCTGTCCCACAGCATAGCCAACAATTGGCCTGCGGCTCGGTAGGAAGTGGGCACGGAGTAGCCACGTTATGCAGGTCTCGGTCCAGGAGTAGGTCGGCCCATGGTAGTGTTGCAGGGTCTGGACGGCAAGGTGAGGGAGTTGGCAGGGCAGCACAGGTGTCGCCGATGGCGGCTAGTCACGGCCAAAGGTCTATGTCTTGCGGATCTATGTCTCAGGCTTCTCTTGGTAACATGTCTCTTCCAGTAGATGATGGATCTGTTGGTGCCAGACGAATCTCCAGGTCGGGGAATCGCAAGCGGCATTCTTCGCCACTATCAGATTTGGAAGGTCAGTTTGTTGGCTCTGAGGGCGGTTCAGTTTTCCAAGGTAAGATGAATATGTATGATTTGCCTGATGTTCAACCTTTGTTGTCAGACCGTTATAGCTCTAGTATTGTCTCTTTTGATTCCAGGGACTGCCCCCAGCATCTGGTTAAACACTTGTGGAAACATTTTGTTTCCCGCGAAGGCGATCGCATGGCGACAGAAAGGCCCAGGTGATATGGGAGGCTCCGGTATCTATGGGGGGCAAATGTTGTGCTGTGCTAGCATGGCCATATTTAAGGGGGTCTGTATTTCTGTCTGGGACAAAATTGATAAAGGCAGGTTGTTTGCCATTTCCAAACAGGCCAAAAAAGTAGTGGCTGCTGTGATGGCGCACGGGAGCGGGGGGAGGAGCTAGCTATAAGTCTTATAAGAACTGGTTGATGGGCGCTTATCGCTTTCCAGCCTGTTACTTAGAGCCACCCGCAGGAGTGTATGGACATGGTGAAGTACTTGCACATGGTGCATGATATGTACAAGTCTTCCCACCAAAGGAGTTTGGCTGGCCTACGACGAGGTGTGTCGGGAAAAGTACGTTTGGGGAGTCGGTGCCTCGGCCACAAAGTGGTGGCGGCATCCGGGGCAAGGCAGCGTTAGCGCTCCCTTTCTCAGTAAGGGTCGCTGTTACTCGTTCAACCGAGAAAGTTGCCCGCATGGACCAGCATGTAAGTTCTCTCACACTTGCCTTAGTTGCGGGGAAGGGCACCAAGCTAAGTCATGTGACAAGCAGGACAGAAGGGGAGAATCAGGTAACCAGCCCCTCCCCAACATTGCCGAAGGCAGGATGATCGCTGATTAATGTGGTTAGCCTGAGCCGGTGGCTCAGTCGCTACCCGCGCAAGTATGAAGCAAAATTTTCTTTATAGATTTCGGTTACCGATTAAAGGATCAGTTCAGTCGGCCAGGTTAGGGAGCCAGTTTGTTCCAGAGGTGTTGGCGGCTAAAGTTAGCAAGGACCTTTCCGGAGCCCACCGTACCAGGACTTTGTGGTCTGCCCGGTGGGGATGGTTCCCAAGAAGGCCGTTGGGAAGTTTAGACTGATTCAGCACCTCTTATTTCACCATGGTTTTTCTGTAAACAATGCGATCCCGGAGAAGTTTTGCAGGGTCACTAACCAGTCCTTCGAATCCTCCCTTCACATGGTGCGTGGTTTTGGTAAAGATGCATTATTAGCGAAGGCCGACGTTGAGTCACTAGCTGCCGCTTCACTCTGACTCTTTTCCCTTCATGGGTTTCAGGTTGGATGAAGGCTATTATGTAGATAGATGGCTTCCCATTGGATGCACGGTCTCCAGTGCATTCTTCAAGTGTTTTAGTTCATTCCTAAACTGTTGTGTCTGCGCTGGCACTGGCCATCAGGGAGTCGCCCATTACTTGGATGATTTATTGGTGGTCGGGCCCAGGAGTGCCGCTACCTGCAAGTAGATGTTGTTCTCAGTAATGGCCCTTTTCCATTTATTGGGCGTCCCAGTCGCTAGAGAGAAAACGGAAGGTCTGACAACGCGGTTGTCATACTTGGGGATCGAGATAGATACAGTCTTGGGCCTTTGTCGGCTACTGCTGGACAATGTGAGTAAGCTGCGTGGTCCAATAAGTGAGGTGCTAGGGTCTGGAGGTGTGACATTGCGGCAGGCCCAACCTTTGTTGGGGCTGTTCAATTTTGCTTGCCGGGTGATACCTATGGGGCGGGTATTGTGTTGAAAGCTCGAGCGGGCAACAGACGGGCGTAGGTGCCGCATGGTCAAATTCCTTTCTCTGTGGAGATTCGGCAGGATTTGGCAGTTTGGGACCTGTAAGACTTTGCTTATGGCCTGCACCGCCAGTGTCTAGACAAAAGCTCTTTACGGACACGCCAGGGGCGGAAGGCTTTGGGGTCTATTTTGCGGGGAAATGGTGCGCTGCCCCATGGCCTATGGAATGGTTGCTGTCCGGCTGGACGGCTAATTTAACACTCCTGGAGATTTTTCCCGATAGTAGTGATGGTAGCGCTTTGGGCAGGCAGGTTTGTCGGGAAACAAATAGTTTTCTGGTGTAACAACCTCAGAGTAGTGCAGGCGATCAATCGGCGGAGGGCCACTTCACCTACGGTGATTACACTTCTGCGGTGGCTGGAATGTCGACATCTGCTTCCAAGCTCGGTACATGCCTGGCATGGAGAATGCGTTGGCGGATGCTTTGTCTAGGAGGCAAGTAGAGATGTTTAGAACTTTAGCCCCTGGAGCTTCCCTAATGGGTTTACCCTGTCCTGCTTATGAATGGCAGATTGCGAAGTCGACAAAGAGGGTCGTGCCGAATCATCCCTTGCACCTCGGATGAAGCATCGTGTCCCTTGGATGGAGTGGTGCACTTTCCAGAGCCAAGGCCATGGTGGTGAGGAAGGTGGGGACAAGCGCATGCTGGCATTTGTCTGGGCGAGGTTCCAGGCTGGCAGGTCTAGAGAGGCTATGGCAGGGCCACTGGCAGGTATATCATTCTTTGCTAGGCTGAGCGGGGAGACTGATTACACCAGAAGCTTTTTGATTTCCAGGGTGCTCAGGGGTTGGGCGAGACAGCGCTGGGTCCCTCCTGATCAGAGGAGGCCCATTAGCGACTCCCTTTTATGTAGCTTATTGGACGTGATCCCAAGAGTAGCGTGAGACAGCTGTGAGGTGGCTTTATTTCGCGCGGCCTATGCCATGTTATACTTTGGAGCTCTCCGGGTGACCGAGCTAATTGCTTCCTCCAGGTCCGCCCCTCTTTCAGGTATGCTAGATCAACACGTGGAGTTATCTGACAGTTCTGTGTGCTGCAAAGTCAGGAAATCTAAATCAGACCAGCTGGGGCGAGTGCGGTGGGTTACATTGGTCCCGAAAGTCGGTTGCTCTGTTTGCCCGAGTGAATTTGCTTGCTTGCGGTCGTGTGGTGCTCTCCCTTGGCTGGTGCATGGTGATGGTTCTCCCCTCACTAGGTACCAATTTTCAGTGGTGTTTAAATGTACCTTGGTGGCTTTGGTATGGACGGCTCTCAGTTTGGCACACATTCTTTCCATATTGGAGGCGCCACAACTGCTGCGGTTGCTGAGGCGTCATCAGGGCCCGCTGTAAAGGAGTTTGGCAGGGGGAAAACTGATGTGTATAAATGTTCTATACGACCCTCTGTTCTTCCTTGACTTTTCTTCTTAACTTGGTCTCTCTGCTGAGGTGGCACAAGGTTTCAGCTGCTCGTGCTTTTGGAGGCAGGGCGCAAAGGGATTTCTCCATTTTTTCCTCTAAAAAGTGGGCCTGATTGGCACTTGGCACCATGAGGTTTTATGGTTTTACCTTTGCTTGTGCTTCTGCTCCCCTCTTTCTTTCCTTCCTTCCCTTTGTGAGAATGTACACCTCCAGATTGGTGGGCTGCTGATTACGATGAATATAAGTGTTCAGGCTTAAGTCTCTAGCCAATTTTTCTGGCACTTTTTTTTTTTCCTTTTCCATTCACGTTTCTTGGAAATATGCTTGTTTGTTATGTATGCCAATGTTTATATTGTTTTTTGCTGCCTCTTACAGACCACAAGACCCCGCTGCAGATCTGTGTGCTTGGACACTAGTATGTTTACTTTGCTGCATTACATAGGGCAGCAGGGGACACATCTTCTCTTCCAGGCTCGGTAGTGGTCCAGTGGATAGGTCAGAGGGGTTTACGGTGGACCGGTTTTAGGAAACTCCTAGTAAATGAGGTAGCAAAACGAGGGGTGCGCATGTATTGGTAGATCCTCTGGTGAGGAATGATTTGGGCTTAGGAAAATCTGTTGATCTTATTTTCTCAATTCGTTCTGAGCTAGCGTGGGTCTGTGCCTCCTGGCCCGACCTGATTATATGCTGGTCTGATACAGTGCCTAGGCTGAGTTGTCGCTTTTTCTGTAATGACCGGGTGGCCGATGATGTCCGGAAAAAGATTAACTCGATCGTTAGGTGGTGTGTGGATTGAACACTCGCTTATTCGTTTTCAGAATCCCCGTCTTTATAGGCCAGATGGTGTTCATTTGAGTGACAAAGGGATGTTTTTGTTCATAGGCGATGTTTGTAAGGGCGTAGCAGAGGTACGCCCTTGCCTGTGGTGGCGGGCCTCGGTTCTAATGGATCCGGGCGTGGCCGGAAATAGCAGTGCAGTCGATGGCCAGTGGTGAGAGCACATTACGGTAGCGGGCACATTTAACCCAACTCTCTTCGATAGAACTGGCTATAGTCTCGGTCCAAGTACTGCCCAGGCGGATTGGCTTGTGGGGGGACGGATCTGTAGTGCCCGGGACGGCTGCCCCATTTAAGGTAGATATGTCTGCCCGGGGTGTGTTGGTTGTTCCCTGTTTGCGGATATCTTATGGTAAATGCTGGGGCATCCTGATTTGCCTGGCAGATGTTGAACTGACTGTTCTCTTTCTCCACCACACCTTACAAAATAAATTCCTTTATTTTCGTCACATCTAAGTTGTTGTGTCATTTATTTATGATTAGTGAATTGGAGTTTAGACGTTTAAGGGAAGGAAGGATGTCAGCCTTTAAACATTTTATAGCTTTTTTTCCATGGGTTCAGGAACAAACATAAATAAATGGGGTGTTATATATCCTTTAAAAGACATAGCTACTTAACAAAAAAAAGAACATTTTATTAATTATAATTTTCTCACTATATTTATATATACTAAGAAACATCTTAAAAAATATAATTTTCTTCAAATACCATATGCTTCTTAAAAGCATAAGTATTCATCTATATGTATATGTTTTTCCTATATTCATTCAGTGTTCATGGGTGATATTCATTTGGGGTTAAACTCACCATTATACTTACTTTTGATGCATGTGTGTTCCATTTAGGCATTAATTATTATTGACGGAAAATATAATATTCCCCTACTTGGCTATTTAAAGAGCATGTAAAGTGTCCCTGGAGCAGAATGATGGAGTGGGTCCACACTCCTCTTCTCCAGTCCCAGTTTGGGGATGATAGATGAGGTACTGGGCTGCAGCTGTTTCTAACCTAACCTCGAAGTCCTCTGTCTAGGTGAATCTGGTTCTGGGATGGTTAGACTGAAGAGTTATGCTTTTCGGATAAAAAAAATGCTGAAGAAACCAGGTTGAGAATATATTATTACAGAGAGATCCCCCAACAAATCCTCATATGATCATGGTAAATGTTATAATATTTAGCTATTTTATTTTATTAGTGGGTGTCTGTATTAGCTAAATAAACAGCTGAAAACATCTTCCATAGTGTAAAAAATAGCACAAACACATTTTATAAGACATGTCTCTGTCCAATGGGCCACTTTATACATAAAGAAACACCTCTGCAATTCACTATGCCGGAGCTGCTCTGGAAACTTCGGCGTTGAACCTCTTCCTAAACAAGGCTGCCGGAAAACGGATATAGTGCTTTGCACATGCACACAGCGCTTTCCCTATGAGGGATCCAGCAAAGCCGATGAGGCTTCAGATGGATCCCGTGGGAAAAAGACCTGTAATGCCATCCTGAGATGGAGCTACTTCGCTGCCTTTTCGCAGCTTAATAAATTACCTAATTCTGCTGTCCCCATAGAGCTTTATGAGGAAAATTCTATGATTTCTCCAGTGTTATCCCTTGATAAATTAAAAAAAAGTTAGGTTACAGAGCCTTTTGCTTTGATTTACGGCGGCATTTTGGTACTTCACCACTTGTAAAATCGACCCTCAAGTCTCTAGAATTCAGCTATAGTAGTGGAAGTAGCTGTTGGTTAGGGGACGCTCGCCAAAACTGGAAGATAAATATGTAACAGATAAAATTTGTATTTTTCTTAACGAAAATGTAAGATGCATTTATAATTGCAGGAGCCTAAGCATAACTTAACATATTAGTTATTACACAGATATTATATTTATATATATTTTAATGCCGGTAAAATAATTAAATACACAACGTCAGGCGCCGTCTCTGCACCGATACTTGGTGCAGATGACGGACGCCTGCACCCTCTCGGCAGCCGCTTTTCGTTGCCTAGTAACGGGGCGCTTCCTTGTTCCCCTGCACGCGGTGCGTGCGCATGCTCCCTTCTGCCTAGCAACGGGTCGCTTTCTATGCACACCTGACCGCTGGCTGCCAAAATCTCCATCACCCAATCAGGGTGCACCTTATTTTTTATATAGCGCCCTCTGACACGTGTCAGGTGCCAGAGTATTGGATCACTCCTCCAGCGCTTCCTGAACGTCTGATCCTGTGTTCTTCGGTTCTGACTCTGCTCTTTCTGTTACCATTCTCCCGAGTTCCATTTTTGTACTTCGCTGCTCGGCTGGTTTGACTATTTGGCTTGACCTGACTGTTCTCTGGATCCTCCCCGTGTACCGCATCACTCGTTTGGCTTTGACCTGGACTGCCTGACTAAGCCTGTCTACTACTGTCGCTACACTGGTGACTGTCTTGGAGAACCGCGACCTGCGTACCCTCTGCAGCTAAGCCCAAACTTCCTTGCGGGGGTCCCTGGTAATTACCGGGGGTACATTGGACTCTGCACCTCCCTGTTCAGTTACGCGAATACCGGTTAGCGGCCATCTCTACAATTCAATGACACAACATATTTGAAATTACCAAATTTAATGCTTGTTAAATCAATTTGTGTACTTTTTAATTTTAAAGTTTCACCTTGTATCCAGCACCTGGAGGCAAGATCCCTAGTCCCCCACCTTCCCAAGGGATGCAGCATCCTTCCAGGTGGAAGAACAGTCTAGTGCAACTCCAGTACAAAATAGAGGCCCCACTAAGGAAGAAGTGCGCCTCTCTGACAATGAAGGATTAGGATGCGTGGCCAGGGATACAAGAGAGTAGAACTGTTGGCTAACATTCAAGGGACAACAACCCCAGAGCAGGTAACATTTGTGTCCATGACACCTTGGATAGCAAGTTACTGTGCATCTGTTAACATTTTGATGCAGAACTGTGTATTTTCCATAGTAAGACCCCTCATTACAACATATTGGCAACAAGTAAGGTGAGACGAAAATATAATGTGAAATGAAATAGGCTGTGTTTAATGCTGAATGTGTGAATAATGTCAAGAATATCCAGATAATTGTAGTGGAGTACATATTCTGGTTGTCGTAAAGTAAATTACCAGCAGGTACTAGGGTTAGTACTGAAGCAATGCAAGGTTATTATTTGAATGCTCCATATCTCCATATACTAATACCTAACTGATGATTTTCTGGGTTTTAGCTAAGTCTGCCCACCAAGCCTAGCACAAGATCCTTTTTGACAGCTGTAGGGAACACTTGCTTCTCCAGTAGCTTGGGAGGATTTGAGAAAGCGATTTGCATATCAAGTCTGTACAGCGCTGCGGAATTAGTGGCGCTATATAAATAAATAAATAGATGATGATGATGATGATAAAGTTAAAGTGGCACCCATATAATTAACAAGTACCTAAACTTGTCCAGTATGATGTTTGTCATACTATTTTGTCACGTTATTTTACTGATAGTTGTTGAACAGCTGCTTAGTGGGTTAGATCTCATCAAACTTACATCAGTGTGGAACCTGAATCTATGTAGCAGGCTTACAGTGAGCCCAGACTATAGGCCTGTTGGATAACTCTTATTAATATTATCGTTAATTTGTAAGGCGCCACAGTACTCTGCAGCGCCGTACAGTAAGGAAAACAGGACACTCATAAAACAAGGACATACATAAAACAAGGACATGCAAGGCAGACAAAATAAATGCAAACATGAAAACAAAAGTTATGGTGGACCCTGAGCTTACATTCTAAGTGGAAGGGGGTACAGCTGATACAAAAAGAGCCAGTGTGGCTTAGTGTGGAGATTGGGACAGCTGTGAGGGTATATTAGTGTGACTAGTATCATCAGAGATAACTATTGCTTCAGTGTGATGTCTGTACCTGACTATCATCAACAAGGATTTTCTACTTGGTTAGTTTCCTTTAAAGCCATCAGAACACACTAAAGAATAACATTTAATGTCCACAATGTTTCAGATCCAACTGAACAGGGGTGCAAAAACAAAACCAAATGTTTCATCTCAGTATTATTATTAATCTTTATTTATATGGCGCCATAATATATCCACAGTGCCGTACAGAATACAAAATATACAATACGGACAGTATACAAGGGTACAACAGTATAGTAAAAAAACGAGTATAACCAAGACTTCAGTATTTCCAAGCATAGTAGGAGAAAAAGAAATGGAAATGAGACAGAAGAGAAGAGGGCCCCACTCATAAGAGCTTACAAACTAAGGGGAAGAGAAACAGACACCAGGCACGAGAGGAGGCAGTAGAGGAGATCAAGCGCAAGAGGAGACAGGGAAGTGGGAGGTGAGAAGAACAAGGCTGGTAACGGTTAGGTGGATAGCTGGTAGTCCTTGAGGAACAGGTGGGTTTTGAAAGTGCTAAGATTAGGGGACAGACAGATGGTGCGAGGGAGGTCGTTCCAGTGGAGGGGGAAAGCACGGGAGAAATTTTGAATTCTGGCGTGGGGTGAGGTTATTAGTACGAAGGATAGGCAATGGTCCATGGCCGACCGCAGGGAACAGGCGGGAGTGTGGAAGGAGATGAAGGTTAGAGATATAAGGGGCAGTGAAATGGAAGAGGGCCATTAGTATTGGTAACACCTGTGGGTAGTTCGGGCATTAATATTGAGTAGACTTTAATTTGCAGTCTGCAGTGCACTATGTTGCTACAAACCTGTTCATTTTGGGTAAAAAGATGTGGTAAGTGATAAGGGCTAATTGAGTGGGGTGAGCTAAATGCTTTAGTAAAAACTACTCCCCCCTGTTGGTCTATAAAGAAAGATAAATAAAGAAAACAAGCTATGTCTATAAAATAAGGAATGCGGATTCTTGAGATAACTTTACTATTTAAAAATGTGTTTTACAGTATTAATATAAAGCTAGTTATAAACTGAAATCAAATACAAATAAAAAGTTGGTGAAAGCCACAATTGTACTTAACTAAGTATTGTCACGAGCCGCGGCGGTACTCACAGCCGCCGCGGCTCGCTTCTCATCCGCCCCAGCGTCCCGGCCGTCACCTTGACGACCGGGACGTCATTTCCTCTTCCTGTCCGGCCGTTACCAGGGCAACGGCCAGACGCTAGTACACTAGCGCTGCGTCCCGGCGGTGCTGGTAGCCGGGCGCATGCGCATAGCAGGCAGCCTGTGGGCTGATCAGGCTTATTAACAGGCATTAGCCTGCAACTGTGTAGGTCAGGGGCAAGCCCTGATTGGCCCTGCTGGATACTAGTAAATTAGCCTGCAGGAGTGTGTTCGCCGGCTGATTGGTCTGTGTCTGTATTTAAGGCAATGAGGTCTGCTGCCTCATTGCCGGTTATAGCTTCTGTGCTCCAGTCTGCTGACCTGCTTGTTCCAGTCCCTGTATCCTGTATCTACGTTTGACTTCCCGTGTATGACCCTTGGCTTCGTATTGGACTTCGCTTGTGTTTCCTGTGACCCTGATCCTTGGCTTGTTTACCCGTTCTGCTACTTTGCCTGTGACCTCTGACCTCAGCTTGTTCATCATTACTGTTACCTGCTGCCGGCCTTTGACCTCTGCGTGGACCTGACTCTTCTTGCCTGGGTTCTCCCCAGCCGGTACACACTTCACGACCCTCTGTCAGTCTGCAGCCCAGTCTGTCCCCACCATCAGGGGCTCCAGTGAACACCTGACTGGCAGAGTAGACTCCGGGTTGTGTTGTGCCGGCTGGAGGGGTTCCTAACATTATAACCGGCCACTCACGGAGACAAGATTAGGATGGATGCAAGTGGATCCACACCGTCTCCGGCACAAACCCTAGCAGGCCATGTTGAGTCTTTGTATCAGATGATGCAGGGATTGGCTGAGCGTATGTCTGTTCAAGAAGAAGCCACAAAAGCTTCACAATCTCCTCCAGATCCCATCTGTGAGCCCAAAATGAATTTACCGGATCGGTTCTCCGGAAATAGAACCTTGTTTCGGAACTTCAGGGAGAGCTGCAAGCTCTATTTTCGGATGAGACCCCGCTCCTCCGGTTCAGAGCAGCAACGAGTTGGGATTATTATTTCCCTTCTACAGGGTGACCCCCAGTCCTGGGCGTTTTCTTTGCAACAGACCAGTCCGGCCATGCAGTCCGTAGACTCCTTCTTTGAGGCATTGGGTTTACTGTATGATGACCCGGATCGAGTGGCCTCCGCGGAAGCTCACCTACGGTCCTTGAAACAAGGCAGACGGTCGGCAGAAGAATACTGCGCGGAATTCCGTAGATGGTCACCTGACAGTGGATGGAACGACCCTGCCTTACGTAGTCAGTTCCGTGTCGGCCTATCTGAACAGATTAAAGATTCGCTGGTGCAATACCCGTCTCCTAGCTCTCTGGAGGATCTGATGCACCTCTCCATTAAAATTGACAGGAGATATAAAGAGCGGAAAACTGAAAAGGAAACGTCATCACCTCCATCTGCCTTCGTTCCTATCTCCCAGGATGGTGAGGAACCAATGCAATTGGGAGCATACCGTCTTTCCTCTGAGGAGAGAGACAGGAGACGGTCACAAGGCTTATGTTTATATTGTGGCGCAAGAGGCCACTTCTCCCGTTCTTGCCCAAACAAGTCGGGAAACGAGCATGCCTAAGGAACGAGGGGAGAGTTCACTTAGGTCTACAAATTGTCTCCCAGAAAAATGCACTATTGGTCCCTGCACAGCTCACGTTCAGTGCTCGTTCTACGAAACTATCAGCCTTCATTGACAGTGGAGCTGCTGGCAACTTCCTTGACATCGAGTTTGCCCGCTCTGCTGGTATTCCGCAGATTAAACTCCAATCTGCCATTACGGTATGTGGCTTAGATGGTAGTCCGTTGCCAGGCGGCAAGATTACTTGGGAGACCCCACCATTACAGTTGAACATTGGCACTCTCCATTCGGAATCCATAGTCTTACGTCTTATCGAATGTCCTTCGGTTCCTTTAATTCTGGGCCACCCTTGGCTATTCTGCCATAACCCCGTCATGGATTGGGCAAAAGGAGAAATTGTCCAGTGGAGCCCCCATTGTACACAGTCTTGCTTGACACTACCTCTACGTATTATTCAGTCTATTCCGGAGCAGCTCCCTTCTCAGTATCATGACTATTGGGATGTTTTCTCCAAAAGGGCTGCTGACACACTGCCACCGCACCGCAATTTCGACTGTGCCATTGAGCTCATTCCGGGCTCTAAATTGCCCAAGGGACGCTTGTATCCTCTCTCTGGTCCAGAGACCAAATCCATGCAGGAGTATATTGACGAAAACTTGGAGAAGGGCTTCATCAGGCCATCCAAGTCCCCAGTAGGAGCGGGGTGTTTCTTTGTACCCAAGAAGGACGGTGGACTCAGACCCTGTATCGATTATCGAGGGCTGAACCTGATTACGGTTAAGAACACCTACCCCCTTCCCCTCATCTCCGTTCTTTTTGATCAATTAAGAGGAGCCACTATCTTCACAAAAATTGATCTTCGTGGGGCCTATAATCTCATACGTATTAGAGCAGGTGATGAGTGGAAGACGGCGTTCAACACGCTCTCGGGCCATTACGAATACCTGGTCATGCCGTTTGGCCTTAGTAATGCTCCTGCCGTATTTCAGGACTTGATTAATGAGGTGTTACGTGAGTTCCTGGGACACTTTGTTGTTGTTTACTTAGATGACATCCTCATATATTCAAAATCGTTGTCTGTGCACCAGGGTCATGTCAGACAAATCCTACAGAAATTACGGGAACATCACCTCTACGCTAAACTCGAGAAATGCGAGTTCGAGGTCCAGAAGGTATCCTTCCTCGGTTATCTAATCTCCTCAGAAGGTTTCTCCATGGACCCAACCAAGGTCCAAGCAATTCTGGATTGGATACAACCGAATAACCTCAAGGCGGTCCAGAGATTCCTGGGATTCGCCAATTACTACAGGAGGTTTATTGGCGGCTTTGCTGATATCGTGGCTCCTATCGTCACCTTGACCCGCAAAGGAGGTGATCCAACTGTTTGGTCACAACAGGCAATAAATGCATTCAAAACCCTGAAGGAAGCTTTTGTGTCTGCTCAGGTTCTCAGACATCCGGATCCTAGGGTACCGTTTGTTCTTGAGGTAGATGCGTCTGACGTCGGTGCTGGGGCCGTCTTGTCACAAAAAGACCCCCAGACCCACCGCTTACATCCATGTGCCTTTTTTTCCCGTCAGTTCTCATCAGCGGAAACCAACTATGACGTGGGAAACCGAGAATTGCTGGCAATTAAATGGGCCTTTGAGGAATGGCGGCACTGGTTGGAAGGCGCTGCACACCAGATCTCCGTTATAACGGATCATAAAAACTTACAGTATATACAGTCAGCCAAACGTCTGAACCCCCGACAGGCTCGGTGGTCGCTGTTCTTCACTCGGTTCAACTTTATTATCACCTATCGTCCTGGTTCCAAAAATATTCAAGCGGACGCCCTGTCTAGAAGTTTCCTGGCACATCATGCTCCGGTCACCTGCCCAGAGCCTATTGTTCCTGTGTCTATGATTCATGCCGGATTAACTCAAGATTTGAGCTGTACCTTACAAAGGTTCCAGAGGTTGGCTCCTGATAACACTCCGGCAGGATGTTTGTTTGTCCCAGTTCATCTAAGGAAGACAGTCCTTGCTGAGGCACACAACAGTCAGACTGCTGGGCATCCTGGAGTCTACAAAACACTGGAAATCCTTTCCCGTACTGTATGGTGGCCGTCTCTGTCTGCTGACGTCAAGAGTCACGTCCGGTCCTGTGAAGTTTGTGCCAGGAACAAAGTTCCCAGGACTCGCCCGGTAGGTCAGTTAGTTCCGTTGGCCGCCCCTGGTAAACCTTGGACACATCTGTCCATGGACTTTATAGTCGATCTGCCACCCTCTGCGGGATACAATACCATTTGGGTCGTGGTAGACCGGTTCAGCAAGATGGCGCATTTCATTCCACTCACTAGGCTTCCTACTGCTCGAGATTTGGCAATCTTGTTCATTCAACACATTTTCCGCCTCCATGGACTCCCTACAGACATCGTCTCCGATCGGGGTTCCCAGTTCATAGCGCAGTTCTGGAGATCATTCTGTACCCTCCTGGGAATCAAGGTCAGTTTATCATCTGCATACCACCCTCAGTCAAATGGGCAGACTGAAAGGGTTAACCAGTCCTTGGAGAAGTTCTTGCGATGCTACATATCGGAGTTCCATGACAACTGGTCCTCCTTGTTGCCCTGGGCAGAATTTGCCTGTAACAACTCCTGTCACTCATCCACGAAAACCTCTCCGTTCTTTTGCAATTATGGTTTCCACCCCAGAACTAACTCTTTGTATTCACTCCAGTCCGTTGGTATTCAGGAGATCCGTTCCACTGCCAGGGATCTCAGAGTTGTCTGGAAGAAAGTACATTCATCTTTAAAACAAGCCTCACTTGTTGCAAAAAAATTTTCGGACCGACACCGTACCCCCTGCTCTCTTAAGGTTGGCCAGAAAGTCTGGCTGTCTACAAAAAATATCAGGCTGAAGCAACCTTGCAAGAAGTTGGGCCCTAAATTCATCGGGCCGTTTCCCATCATCAAGCAGGTGAACTCTGTTGCATTTAGGTTAAAAATTCCGGGCTCGTTAAGAATTCCAAACACATTTCATTGTTCTCTGTTAAAACCAGTTCTTTATCCAGCTCAAACCCAGTCTTCAGGCAAGCCACAGAGGTACAGTGTTCAGAAAATCTTGGATTCCAAAAAAGTGCAAGGACAGGTGCACTTTTTGGTACAGTGGAGGAACCGCGGGTTAGAAGAACGCTCTTGGGTTCCGCGGAGACAACTCCATGCTCCCAAACAATTGAAGGAATTCTTCAGGAAATTTCCAAGAAAACCTGGGTGTCGGGGTCCCTTGACCCCTCCTCAAGGGGGGGGTACTGTCACGAGCCGCGGCGGTACTCACAGCCGCCGCGGCTCGCTTCTCATCCGCCCCAGCGTCCCGGCCGTCACCTTGACGACCGGGACGTCATTTCCTCTTCCTGTCCGGCCGTTACCAGGGCAACGGCCAGACGCTAGTACACTAGCGCTGCGTCCCGGCGGTGCTGGTAGCCGGGCGCATGCGCATAGCAGGCAGCCTGTGGGCTGATCAGGCTTATTAACAGGCATTAGCCTGCAACTGTGTAGGTCAGGGGCAAGCCCTGATTGGCCCTGCTGGATACTAGTAAATTAGCCTGCAGGAGTGTGTTCGCCGGCTGATTGGTCTGTGTCTGTATTTAAGGCAATGAGGTCTGCTGCCTCATTGCCGGTTATAGCTTCTGTGCTCCAGTCTGCTGACCTGCTTGTTCCAGTCCCTGTATCCTGTATCTACGTTTGACTTCCCGTGTATGACCCTTGGCTTCGTATTGGACTTCGCTTGTGTTTCCTGTGACCCTGATCCTTGGCTTGTTTACCCGTTCTGCTACTTTGCCTGTGACCTCTGACCTCAGCTTGTTCATCATTACTGTTACCTGCTGCCGGCCTTTGACCTCTGCGTGGACCTGACTCTTCTTGCCTGGGTTCTCCCCAGCCGGTACACACTTCACGACCCTCTGTCAGTCTGCAGCCCAGTCTGTCCCCACCATCAGGGGCTCCAGTGAACACCTGACTGGCAGAGTAGACTCCGGGTTGTGTTGTGCCGGCTGGAGGGGTTCCTAACAAGTATGTCAGTATATCCAACAAACCCGTCAGCTCAAAATCATAAACTGACAGAAAAAACCAACAACAAATTGAATACTATCTCAAAGCTATTGGTAGATAGATAGATTGATAGATCGACAGATAGATAGATCAATAGAGATCTAAGAAACACAGAAAGATACAGCCTTATTAAACATTAAACCCACAGCATAGGAAATGACACAAAGTGCTTTTTTTCTAATAAAAGCAGAATTGTATATTACAAATTACACATGTGGCAGCATCTTATGCTCTGTCTATAAACCGCTCAGCCTTATATCGTGCTGTTTATAAGTCACACAAAATGCTGCATATCATTACAGCCTCATTACTGTTGGCTGGAGGTACATTATAGTTTATATAAATATTATGTGTAGGCTGCAATTTGAGTAATCAGTTGCTCATGATTGACACAAATCCACGCTGTCATTTACACTGCACTGTATGTAGCATTTGTATAAGCCCTAATAAGTATATACTATCTACAAATGCTTTAGCTAACCTGTCATCTTTAAAAATGTATGTGGAATAGTGGAGAAGTAGATTTCATCCATCTATTAATCACATCTCTCAATCTCCTACATCTGGTAACAAAACACGAAACTTGTGATGCCCTGAATGCCATATTTTATAAATATATGTATATAGGTTATTAATCCTAGGGCACATCTGCCCAATCAGTGTATTGTTAAGGTATCGACTTGTGAAGAGGACGGGGGTATAGCACCATAATGGCACATGCCGACATCGCTCTTTGGCAACAATCCCTGATTTTACATTTGTCCAGGAACGGATAGCCTGGACAATGCAATGCTTGGGGTGTTGTATCTGAGGGTGAACAACTACCTTAAGTAGTGCAACCTTGGCTCTCTCCAAAATGCTCATGGATCATTTCCATGTATAAAAAGTAGTGATGTTCACTGACCCCCATGTTCTGGTTTTGGTTTTGGATTTGGATTAACTTCGTGGTTTGTGCAAAACTGCCCTTGCATGTTTTGGTTTTGGATCCCGATTTTTTTCTAAAATCCCCATTTTTTTTTGCTAAACTCACATATTTTTGCTTTTTTTCCCCCATACATTATTAGTAACCTTAATAACACTAATTTCAAGTCATTTGCAGACAATTTTGACCACCTCACAGGTCTCAATATTATTTTCATACACTTTCAAACAAAGACTGCAGCGACCTGGCTGGATGCTAAGCGACAGAGCAATGACTCAAACACACGGCAGTTCCTAGCACATCTAGGAAACATTGCCACACAGCAGTGTCAGTAAAGAAAAGTGGTGCAATTAGCAATGGAGCTCTCCTCTTTGTATGTTACCTATATAACACAGTACAATGTGACTGCAAATTTAGAAAACCAAGTCTGCCAGACATATTATTTCTATTTCAGCAATGACAATTTGCAATGGAGTTCTCCCGAATGTCACTGGAGACTTTGAAGAACACGGCTACCCCTCCTCTTTCTTTTCTACCTATGACGCTGCCCAACTGCACTAGAGACTGGCAAGAACTTGCTAACCCTTCTGTGTCCCTCTGTGAAATGGCGCTGGATCGCTGTGGAGGGCAGTACTTATAGAATACAAATCTTGCAAGATCCGACGACGTAGCGATGATGTTTTGCCTCGTTTTCAATCCCGAGGGTGCACGAAAGTATCGAGGCAACTCGGTACTCGGATCTAAGTTCGGGTGTGTTCGGTTCTCGGGGGAACCGAGCCTGAACATCTCTAATAAAAAGTATTTACCATATAGGCTGCTTAACTGTTCAATGATTAAGGAAAAATAAATGGGTTTGGTGGCAGAAATGCTCGCAATGCAAACATAAGTCATAAAACCAAGTGACAGGGGTTCTCCACCCAAAACAGCTCTTCTATTAATGCGTGAGGTGATGCATGATAATGTTTTTGTATCATAAAAAGCTATTGGCACGACTGTGCCTTATAAATGGGTCTTAAGATTCCCATAAAAAGAGATTCCTATTGATCGAGTCTACAGTAGTTAACGGAGTTAACGAGGCGGCTAAAGAATTACTTTGATGACAAATAAATCATTTTGCTAAAATAGCTGATATTTGTGAAAACTGCATACAGTATATCTATATTGTATATATTTGTCAAATGATATACAACCAACAATTGTCAATTTATTTCTGGCAAAGCATTTTATAAACAAGCAGGTAAACAACAGTCACTGGTACGTTTTATAAGCAAACAATACCTATATACCTAACAAGGACAATAAAAGATAAACAAAAAAGCCATCAACTTTCATTGCTGTTGCAAGAACTGCTCACGGTGAACTGTTATTAAACAGCCTACTGAATACTTATTGTAGGTGTTTCATGACATGAGACTAATTAAAGTTGTGGAACGAAGCTCTGCATCAGGTTTAGAGGGAAAAGAAAAAGTACAGACGGCTATTTCATTGCCAGTGATGTAGCCGAAAAAACATTTGAGGCAACTCGTATGCATGCACATGACCATATTAGGAGGAGATTTATATAGTGCCTTTACATGTGGAGACTCATAAAACTGATAAAAGTCATTCCTTTGCTCCGTGACTTTACTGTAGGAGATTCACTAGTAAACTCTCAAATAGTAAAAAGCTGTGTGCTAAAAAAAAAGGGGGATGCCTGCTTTGTATGACTGTTATACGGGTCTTTAAAGCTCCGTTGCAAATCAATGAGCTGCTGGGTGAATTAGTCAATAAAATCAGGTTTGAAACTGTGATACATCTCCATAAAATACAATGCAAGGCATACTGTAATTTGTTAAAAGAAAACAATTAAGGCATCAGTTCTATCAATGAGAAAATAAAATAACCTTATACTACAGATGGTTTTAAACTGAAGTTTTGCAGGTGAAGATGAGCAAATCATGGTTAGGGAAGTAGGGTCCGATAACCAGAACATTTTTTTGTTGCGTTTTAATTCATATCAAAAACAGATGTACAGGCAGCTTCATTCATACACATAATCACTATATCCAGAGAACAGCATTTAATACGATAGCTTTTAAATAACATAAATCACAGCTTAAGTCCAAACTTTGTTTCATCAGTGATCTCATACTTCATGACATTCTGAATTCGCACACAACTTTACCAGATTTATTTTTGTACCAATCCCACCAAAAATGTAGATTTCAACACTGAAAGATGTTCTAGGGATGATGAAATCTCTGGAGGGAGATCAAGTGGTAAGTGCAGGGGGGCAAAGGGGATTTTGTTCATACTTGCCAACTTGCTGAAGTTGGCTTCCAGGAGCCTGCTGGGGGAGGTGGGCATGATGGGGGCGGGGCTCCAAAATTTCCGTAATTTTGGCTACGCCCCTGTGATGTAATGACGCAAAGCGTCATTTGACAGTAGGGGGTGAGGCCAAACACTGCGATTCCTGGTGAATCGTGGCGGTTTGGACCTAAAATGCAGGAGTCTCCCGGACATTCCGGGAGAGTTGGCAAGTATGATTTTGTTTAAAATAACACAAATTGTGTCATTGAGGCCCCAATCCCGGGTGAAATCTGGGAGAACTACCTGCAATTTGGATGTCTCCCGGACTTTCCAGGAGAGTATGGTCTACATGGCTAAACAGGAAATATTCAACAGGTATTTCCAGTATTTCTCACTGAAGAGTCTCACTGTTTAGCTACATTAAACATAGACTGTTACTGAAAAGAAAGTTTTGTTTAATTGCTGATCCAGAGTGAAAAGCCATTTTAATTTTGGAGGTTTGTCACTTACTTTAGTCAACATTATAATATCATCACCAATGTTCTATTTTGGACCCACATAATACAGAGAAGCAGAAAGTAAACAGATTATGTACACGTTACAGTGTGTATTCAATACATAATGTACGCTATGTTACTGATATATACAGATATGGGATCTCTTTTCCAGAAACTAGTTATCCTAAAAGTTCAGGAAACCAGGAGAAAACAAAATGTTAAATTATTTCTGATGATTGGTGATAGAGAAATGATCTGATGACACAATGTGTCTCCATCTACAGTCACTGCGAGGAGCACTGCTAAACAATTGCGGGGGAAGCCAAGGGTTCACTTTAAATGCAATTTGGTATATTTTAGGCATGGTGCTCCACTTCTAACCCAGAAAACCAAAAATCCCAAGCAATATAACAGATGGCATCTGTAAGCTCCAATTTTCTACTTGTGCAACTGTGACTTTATTAAGATACATGTATATATGGCCTGAATTATTATTTCCTTTCCTCTGGAAACTGATAATCAGTCAATAATTATCTGACTTTTCATTATGTTTTGAGTATTATTAAAACCAAATATTGACAACCAAATTCTGGGAATTGTTTCAGTGAAGTCAGCCAGAATGCACTGCTGTTGTCGATCATCCTGTGCTATGGCACATATTAATATGGGCCTGATAAGGAGCTGTGCGATAGATATCTTATCCACTAACCTAAATAATTCATTACACTCTTATCACGTTTAATCAGTTTTAATCTGTTTTGCATTTATACAACCAATGTGTTTATTTTAAATGACAATATACATTAAAATACTAGTAAGTTATATTAAACAAAAACATCTAATCTCTGACAAGGGAAAAAAAATAGTCATGCAGAATGTGCAAAAACTGTATACCTACAACAATTACAATAACATTACATTGGTATAATAAATGCTCTCTACAAATGTATATGTATATGAAGGCTTCTTAATTATGTACCTCTCACACAGTACAATTTGTATTATGTTTTAAAAAAAATTACCAAACATATGTTAATTCTACATTTGTTGGAGTTGAACGATACCTCTGCCATCCGACACGGTATCTACTTTATTAGACCTAGTATTGTGTTGGAAAAAGGCAACGGTTTAACTATTTGGAAGGGATACTATAGATTTAAAAAGAATAAATTAATAGATCATTTAGAAAATACGCCAGGGTACTGTGCTCAAGACTCGAGTCATGAGTGTCTGCGTGACTGGGTTAAACTAAACACCTGAAATGTTAAATCGTTGTCATCTGAGAAACTCTAGTCCGGAAAGTTGTCTAATTCAGCATGATTTTGGGGTGTCTGGTGATTTAGGATTTACTTATGATGTTCAGCATATGTTGCTCTAATTTTCAACACTGCAATCCTGCCTTCATTCAGAAAATGTCCTTAAATGGAGTATTGTGCTATTCTGATCTGAGGTTTCTGGAGGCAGGGTGGGTAAAAGAGACAACCAAGGATGAAATCTACATGTATCTGTGCACAGTTACTTAAGTAGGAGTATTTTATTTTATATAAGGCATACCTCTTTGTAGCAGAAACATATGAACACTTTCTGCTTCAAGCAGGTTTGTACTATATGTACTTTCCAGCGAAGAGCTTTATGTTTCCTTTTAGCCAGAAAAATTGCTATTATAAAAAAACTCTATAATCTAGCTACAATGATAATAAAATACAATTTTATCATTGTCCTGGGGGATGGGGTGCTCTTAGAATGAGGCAACCTGAGACAGCTGTCTCAGGCAGCAAGTTTTGAGGGAAACCATAATGAAGAGAATGCATTTAAATAAATAAGCAATTTTACTTGATGCAAAAAGTATATAATTAGTGATACTGATCTTGTTGGTAGATTTAATAATGCTTAAAAGTGCATTATGTCTATTTTAAGACACACACAACTTAAATTAATAATTGTTAGTGCGTGCCTCAATCATCAGAATTGTTCAATATGAATTATTGTAATTGGGGCATAAGAACGTATTATTTAGTGGCCAGTAAAGATATTGTTGGACATTATTCGGTGAATGTATGTATATTTATATACATATATATATATATATATATATATATATATATATATATACACATACACACAGGTACAGTATGTTCAGTATATCGTGATATCTTATTACCTCTACAAAGCTGAGCTTCAACTTCTCCGTCAGTTCTGAATATTCACTTCCAAGTGAAGCCATCTTCTGCTCTCTATTATCGGCTTCACCATCAGTTTGTGATAATTTATCTGTCACTTTAAAAACAATTTCTTCTTGGTTATGAATCTATTGGAAATGTGAAAAACAAGAAAATTAGTAAACATTTTCATAGATATTTTTTCAAGACAAATCTACGTGCCTGCATAGACTGCTACCCACCTCTATATCACACATATACGCACTTTCAGAAAACCATTGGCTTTTATTGACTAATTAGGAGTGGAAGAATTAAAGGTACTCTATCACACAGCTGTCTGCAGAAGTTTGGACACCCCTGGTCAAAGTGCATGTGTACCTGAAGCTCTACATGAAAAGAAGGTAACACAGTCTCTGCAGGGTACATAGTTACATTTGACATATGTATGCATATTTTATTGCGAAAATATCATTTGCTTCATTTAACAGAAAAATAAATCAGTGAATATGGTATGTGGAAAACACTGGTCATCCTTCACTGGCAGATCCAGAGGGGGTGATCGGGGCAATTGCCACCCCCTAGCAGCAATCTTCATACCTTAAAAATGCTGCTGAGAGGTCCGATCATCAGAAAAAATGGGGTGTGGCCACCTGGGGCCAACCAATCAGAGTGAAGGAGAGGCGAAATTGCCCCCCTCCCCAAAAAATAATTCTGGGGCAGCCCCTGTCATCCTTACAGTTGATTCATTGACTTTGTATTTTTAAGGCCTGAAAACTTGATTGACTCATTAGGCCTTAAATTAAGCGAGGTGACAACAATTGCTGAGTTGAATAAATACAATGACCCTATTAACCTCTACAGATGTTGTACCTACTCTCATCAACCTCGGGCTTCTCTAAGCATCTGACTCAGTACGTAAAAATATAGACTTAAATTATTATTTTTTTTGAATGTTACAAAGCTGGGGAAGACGATAACAAGATATCTAAACATTTTCAGTTTGTAATCCCAACTTTTGTAGTCCAGGCAATGTCTTGAAAACCCAGTAAAATCTCTAACAGTGCTGCTCGTACACTGGTCAGGTATGCTAAGCAGAGCACATATCATAGCCTGCAATGGACTGCAGAAATATATATGTTATGCCTGAGTAGTGGTCACAGTACAACGTTTCTGACACAAAAGTGATCAGCATGGAAAAGTTTTCAGAAGCAAAACTCACCTATGACCTCACCACAGAAGGTAATGTTAGATGTAAGGGAAGCAATTTCTATAGAGTAAGAAACTTATAGAAGCAGAGAACTGTGTGCCGATGAAACAAAAACTTATTTTTGTTGGCCTCAACCAAAAAACATATATAGCTTTTCAAGAAAAGAACACATTGGCAACTGTTACACATGGGGATGGACCCTAGATGTTTTGACATTGAGCGGCAGTCATTGCTCAGGTAGCATTGTCTGTGTGGCAGGAAAAAACTATTAAATATCTACAAATCCTAGAAACTAATGTCCCAGGGTAATGGATATTTTTTATAAGATAATGATCCAAAACATATCGCAAAATCAACCACGCAGTACTTAAAGGAAATAAATTTTATGTTTTTGGAATGGCTTTCACAGACCCCAAATTTAAATATACACGTGTGGGGAGATGTGGGGTTTGCAAACAAGACGACTCATAACTATTTCTGAGTTAGAAGTGTCCTGCAAGGAAGAGCAGGGGGGGGGGGGGGGGGGGGGAGGCTAAAGCATAACTATTCTTTCTGATGCCTACAAGAAACCTTTGTAAATTTGTGATTTCTGCTAAAAGAGGACTGACCAGGCATGTGCTGACAGAGTAGACAAACTATTGCACATGCTGCATTTACTGTTTGTTTGATAAACTGTACAAATAAGTAGCAAGTGTTTAGCTTTGTACCCTACAGAGTTTTTGTTCTTTTCAGTAAGAGATTCAGTGAAACAAGCACCTTGACCCGAAGTCCCCAGATTGTGTGTAGATGTCATATATGATTCCACAGACAGTGTATATTCTGTGACAAATAGCAGCTAAATAACCAATTTTAAGCATAGTTGCCAACATTGGCAGCTTGTGTCCCGGGAGGTCCGGGGGGCAGGCGGGTGTGTGGGGTGGGGCTAGAAGAATCGTGCCGCTAGCCCCACAATGACGTTCATGATGCTAATAAGCCCCGCCCCCTCCATTTACTTTCCAGAGCTGTGCGGGAATCGGGAGAATTGCCCCCTCTCTCGGGGGTCCGGGAGACTAACCCAGATTTCGGGAGTCTCCCGCATATTCCGGTAGAGTTGGCAAGTATGATTTAGAGCACAACAATTGTCCTTGTTTTAGATAACTACTCATTTGTGCTAAAAACTACTGCTCCGCCCAACTACAACATCAACCCCCTTTCCTTTTCTGCTGCAAGCAGAATCCCTCTATTTTCTTATCTGACATTTGTGTATCAGGTGGAATGCAGAAAGGGGAGGGGGGGGGGGGGCGAGGGGACTACTGAAGGCCAATAAAGGCGGTCACACAATTTTCCTTTCTCCCATAAAAAGGGCTCTACCCAAAAAGAAATAAAATACAAAGCATGAAAGAAACCAAAATGAGATTAGAGTCACTTCAAAGCTAAGCATTCTCTACTATGGAGTACAGTACATCTACACTTTGTATATAACCCACTGCCTAATTGCTAGCCAACTCTCTACAGAATCAATATTCAGATATTATCATACCTGGCTGATTGGGAACAATAGAGGACATTTTTTACATCAACTGCGTGCTGTACATAGAACTCAAGCACATTATTTCTAAATATTCCAATATATATATATATATATATATATATATATATATATAAATATAGGCATATCTAAAATAACTTTACAATAGCAAAGCTTAAGGTTCAAAAGGAGTAAAAAAAATAGACAATAAAACATAATAATGTACAAAGACATTCTCTGCAATTTAATACAATATTATAACTACTCAATAATATTTGCTATTGTTTATAACAAAAACATTTCAGATAACAATCTTTTAAAAGTCAAATTGACGCCAGGCCCAGCGCGTAGTCACAGAAGCAACCTTTAACTCCAGTTGTCACTTCTCCATTTACTTGCATGGCCAATTATCTAGGACAAGGACTCTGCCATAAATCAACCAAGGTTATTGCATATAATGAAAGTAAGTACGTCTGTCTTTTGCAAACATGAACATTGTGTTTATTGAACATTTTCAAAACAAAATGGAAGAAAATACATGTAAAGAAAAAGACAAGCCATTGGGTAATCATGGCAACATTTGAGGACATATCACTTTTCTAGAGATAGCTCCTTTTCCCTGCATCTAGTGTATACATACATTGGCAGATAGAGTGGGAGTACTACACCAGGTTTTTTTGTTTTGTTTTTTAAATTGCATTCCTAAAAAAAGTCTCGGAAAACAATTTGTTGCCAAGACAGTGAAAAGAGGAACAATCATAACTAGACAATGTATGAACCTTAGAAAGAGCAATAGTAAATTATTTATTTTGACGAGAAATAAGAATTTTCTTTATATAGAAGCAGCTTGAGAGATGTTTACAGTAAGCCTGTTATGCTTTAGATTGTATGGCTTAGTATAAAGATAAATATGGGGTTCCCACGGAATAATAACTTTCTCAAGTCTCTATACATCTACTTTATGTTGAGACTTTTGACATATAAACATACAGACTCTAACCTAACATTTAAATTTCTCCACTAGAACTGCTATCTGTTCTAACGATTAGAACTGTCAGCATGGTCCAGTTGCTGTCTCTATAATCTGCAGTTATTGTATTCTCAAATGGATAAATGAAATACACCCTAAAAAAAAAAAATTAAGATGGTTTTCTTTACAGCTATGGCGTGACACAGAATTACTCGCACATTGTGCTGCCTAGACTCAGGCACGCCCCACTGATATATACACGGGCAAGTCATATGGAATTGGACACATTTGTGCAAAGAAAGTAAGATGCATTCAGCTTAAAAATAGTGGTGTTTATGCCAGCCATACATCAGGCATACTTATGCACGATAGCATAGAAGCGGCTTGATAGTGTTAGTAGTGTCAAGCAGCAGCTGCAAGGGCAAACAAAGTATTGGCATGCATAAAAAGGGGCATAGATGCAAGGGAAGACAGTGTATTTTTGCCACTGTATAAATCGTTGGTAAGACCTCATCTTGAATATGGAGTACAGTTCTGGGCACCACTCTATAAAAAATATAATTTGGAACTAGAAAGGGTTCAGAGAAGGGCGACAAAATTGATAAAGGGTATGGAGTCATTAAGTTATGAGGAAAGGTTAGCCAGTTTAGGCATGTTTACTTTAGAAAAGAGGCGTCTAAGGGGACATATGATTACTATGTACAAATACATTAAGGGTCAATACAGAGAACTTTCATGGGAACTTGTTACCCCAAGGACTATGCACAGGACACGTGGTTACCCCCTAAGGTTAGAGGAGAGGAAATTTCACAACCAGCAAAGGAAGGGGTTCTTTACAGTAAGGGCAGTCAAGATATGGAATTCATTGCCAGGGAAGGTTGTGATGGCAGATTCAATAGATATGTTTAAGAAAGGGTTAGACAAATGTTTAGCGGAAAAATGTATCCAGGGATACGGCCGCTAATTAAAATGAAGGATAGTAGTGGATATAGGGTAAAAATAGGACTGCATTATTGGGGTTGGATGGATTTTCACAATTAAAACAGATTGGTGGTTGCTTACTCTGGATCAATTTCAAATATAAGTGCAGGATCACAGGAGATCCAAAATAGGTTGAACTTGATGGACTGATGTCTTTTTTCAACCTCATATTACTATGTAAATGCTAAAGTCGCATTACCCTATTTGTACACAATATAATAATGCAATGAAGGGTCATGTACACAGGAGATAATATTGTCTTGTCGGTTAATAAATGTAAAAGTCTAACTTTCCATAGAAAGTGTAATGAAATACAAACACCTCCCCACCTCTTGTTTACCCCTTTAAAATGAAATGGGAACCTGTTTTCCTCCAGTAGTCCAAATGGAAATGTCAACTAAGTAATGCCAATAGGCACCTGCGACTTCGCAATGACATTAATTATTTTCGGCACCTGGAGGGGTTAATATGTCTTCAGCCAATCAGAAGTGGCTAGACAATGCAGCTGAGTCATCCCGATCAGTGTCCAGCGTTGCACCAGCCCTCCAGTACCCGCTAGGGATACGCCTCCTAAAAGGCGCATCTGAGGATGTGTGCGTGTCTAATAAAGTCACAATTACATGAACATGCCGTTACTGTATTATAAGATTAATATTCACTTAAAGATTCTATTAATCTTTAGAAAACCCAAGGAACAGTGCACTTCTCTGTTCAAATTATAGCTCATGCTGCCTCAAGATTTAACTTTACAAGAGTTTTTCCTCAATAATGGCCTGATTCATTAAGGATCTTAAATGAAGAGGTATCTACTAGTTTACTGTTTTGCACATAAGTTAAATACTGACTGTTTTTTCAGGTAGCACACAAATATCAACTTTAAATTTCAGTGTACAAATAAGCTATCAAGTATTTGTGTGCTACCTGAAAAAACAGTCAGTATTTAACTTATGTGCAAAACAGAAAACTAGTTTGCACCCCTTGCATTGTAACATGGTTTTGTCCAGGGGACTGAAATAAGATACCTCTTCATTTAAGATCCTTAAAGAATCGGTCCCTAGACCTTCTCTTCATGGCTCAGTGAGCTAACTCAGTTGATGTATTTCTGACCATTCCTTTTCACTCTCAACATTCCTAGCAGAGACTGAGCTCCCACAGGCTAACTACTTGAGGTGTATGAAACTGCTACTTTGATATTGGTTAGGGTCAGTGTCATCTGAGATGGGTATGGGCATCATACCCGCTGAGTTCAAATACTCCATTATTGCCTCTATTTGCCATCGTAAACCAAAACTGGAGAACTTGGGACTCTATTCACTGGGGGTGCTTACCTATATACAATTCTCAAGCTCTAAAGTATCTCACCCTGCTTTGTGACACACTCGTGTGTTATGTACCCACCATCAAAAATGGAAACTGCAGTGGGAATCTGAAGAGCCTTTTTAGCCATGCAAAATGGACAGATTATTACACTACCTGGCACGTGGCAGTAGTCAAAACTTGGCCATTAATTTCAATGGTGTCTTAAAAATAAAGCTAGCACCAATGTCCCGTTATGGTTATCACTTACATAAAGATACAAAATATGGTTTCACAAGTACTTCATTCTTTCAAATCAGCATTTAAATCTTTACACGCTCTCTGAAAACCCATCTCTTTATTAGATCTTACCCTCTTCCTAACTATACTACCCACTCTGGTGCGGGCTCACAACCGTCCCAATATCCACTCTCAGCTACACTTGTTACTCTTGTTTCAGCTGTACCCTCTTACAATTAGAATGTAAGCAGAGCCCATCCCACCCGTTTTTATGTCTACATTTATTTCTTCTGCCTTGTATGTTCCTGTGTTTATTCGCTATATGGTGTTGCCTAACACTGTGGCACCTTACAAATAAAAAACAATAATAATAGTAAATGCTCTTTATCCTATTTCAGGATTTCTGTATCTCCCATACACTATCAATGGGTATTTGTAATTAAAGTATTCATTAACTCCTGTATAGCTCAGGCCTTCCTCCTACCAATAGCGACATTGATGAAGTTTGAGGGCCTCATTTAGAGTCGGACGCAAAGTCCATTTGAGGTGCACCGACCACAAAAACCACTATCACGCATGTGCAGCAAGCACCATATCCGCCTGCATCTTGGACGCAATTTACACTTGCGACAGCTTGCGGCTTACTACGAGGGAAAGGGCAGAACGCGGAATTGTGAAGGTGTGACCCCGTAAGTAAATCCTAGACGCAGTGAGGCGCAGACGCAACACACTCAATGAAGGGCCAAAAATGTGCGGCAGGAATTAGGTGGCGCAAGTAGTTAGCTAGCTGCAGGAACTGCTCGCAGCTCGGTAGGGTATTACGAGCGGGACGCAACTGGGGTTGCATGCCACTCGTAATAGCCTACCAAGCTGCGGCACAGTCCCACTTCTACATGTCTTAGACGGACTTTGCGTCCGACTCTAAATGAGGACCTGGATGAGCATTGATCCTTATTTTGTTGGAAATGTAATTAAACACTGTGCAATGACCAAATTATAATGAAAGTGAAGAATAATTATTACTTTTTAATAAAGCATCTCGCAGACATGGGAATAACCCCCATAGCCCTAACAAGGCGTTCAATAGGAAACTATCTATCATAAATAAAATGAAAATTTGTACACAACCAATTTTGAGAAAAGCAGAACATGGATGGAGAAAAATAGCTGCAATACGCTCTTTAAAACATACAAGGGAAAAATATTTCTTTGTCTGCTAAAACCAGGTGCAGGCTCCTTTACTACTTTGCACAAAAGAAAATGTTTTATGGCTGTATTAGGAAGGGGAAAAAAAGATTTACACACATTTAAGAATGTTTTTATTAGACAGGTATCAAAAGCCATGCAGATTCAAGTATCTTTTTTCAAGGGGTATTGGCACCACAAGGAAAATGCATCTACTTCCCCATTGATTTAAAACATTCCAATTTATTTTTAGTGCACACATGGATATACTTTTTACCTTTTCATGGCACAAAGCCCAAAAATATAGATTTTTTTCCCCCCTCTCTCTTGAGAGAAGTGAAATTCATAATGTGACGACCTGGGACCTTTTTTTCCTGCAAATTCTTCCTCCTATTTATTATCAGTAAAAGAAGAGCCGATTTATGGAGCTTGCTGAGCCTTAAGACACACACTATAGAAATAACTATTATAGGCTGCAGACAATTTAACCTACTTTTAAACCACACGTGTGTAATTGCTGATATAGGATAATATTAAAATTTAAATTTTAGAAAGTCAAACCAGGGAAGCAGAAGGAACCTCAATTTTTTTTTAAGTTGCCAGGTACTGTGCAAACACAGGATATAAAATCTGTCACTGCAGAGAAAACTTCTAGACAACAATTAAGTGATTCTGTTACCCTGAAGTCGTCAATATGTTGTCAATTTGCTGTTGCTATAGTAACAGATGTAAAGTGCACCTGTCATCTACACATAGTCGAAGCAAACCATATTGTCACAATGTACAACAGGTCATGGGCTGCATGAATACAATTATTGGTCCAACCCACAAAACAGCAGTGTTCATGGTGTGTACAGTATATGACGGTTGCACAATAAAAATTATGTTTCAGCATCTTAAAGAAAACTCTACCAAAAATGGCCGAGAGTTGAGAGAGAATGCATGTTATTTCAGATACGCACAACACCCGTGTTGTAAAACAATGTAGCTACAAAGTAGGATCAGCATTGCTTAAAGAGAGCTAAACCAACTCACTCTTTTTGGAGTTTACCAATCAATAAACGTGATGCCTATTGCTCTATGATCCATTTTCCTGGTACACAGTGATCTATATATTTTCTAATGCACTTCTCTGGGCTGAACTTATGAATTTATGTTAAAGGTGTTTTATGTAATTACCATACTTGCCTACTCCTGAATCTTAGGTAACCCCCCCCCCCCCACCCCCCAGGGAGAGCAGGCATTTCTCCCAGACCCCACCTACTTCCTAGTGAAGTGGGAGGGAAGGGGGCCCCTATGACACGAGTTCCTGCGAAGTGCATAATTTTGGCCCCACCCATTGCTGTGCAACGACACTATCACAACATTTTGGAAGGTCAATAACAAATTCATTAAGTATTGAGTGAAGTGGGTCATACTGGAAGACCAGCTACTATAATATACTTACTGGATCAGCTAATTATATAGGTAACTCTGGATGAGAATAACACCAGTAAGCCCAAGCACTGGGCCTGATCCATTAAGGATCTTAACTTGAGAAACTTCTTATTTCAGGCTCCTGGACAAAACCATGTTACAATGCAAGGGGTGCAAACTAGTTTTCTGTTTTGCACATAAGTTAAATACTGCCTGTTTTTTCATGTAGCACACAAATACTTGATAGCTTATTTGTACACTGAAATTTAAAGTTGATATTTGTGTGCTACATGAAAAAACAGTCAGTATTTAACAAACAGAATACTAATTTGCACCCCTTGCAAAAGAGAATACTAATTTGCACCCCTTGCATTGTAACATGGTTTTGTCCAGGAGACTGAAATAAGATGTTTTTCAAGTTAAGATCCTTAATGAATCAGGCCCACAGTTTTTAGTGTGAAAAAAAACCAAAAAACATAAAATGAATGAATCTGCTTGGAAAAGCAGGCCATGATCTCGTGGCATGCTAACCAACAGATACTACCAAAATGTGAGCATTAGAGGAAAAAAATAAATAAATAAAACTATAGTATATCACAGTAGTAGAAAGTGGTCCACCAATAGAAAATATCAAGATAAGCAAATAAATGTGAAAGTTTGCACATTAATATATTATAGGTATGAACGGTTCTGGGCACCAAACTGAAAATCAATCACATCTTCGAAGATCATGTAGACAAAGCATAATAAAATATCTGCTTAGCTTGGAAGATCGTTGCTGTCCTGCACTGTACTTATCTCTCTGTATCGTTTTGCTATATAATACAGCATTTAAAACAAATGTGGAGTTTGCTGATGCCCTATTTTGGGATCCATGATTTAATGCAGAATAAAAACAATTTTTTAGCATAAATTGAATGCTTACTAATAAAGATGAGGAGTCGGTTCAGAGAGTAAAAGCTCTGTTATACATCAATGACACCTGAGTTCTATATTCATTTGTGATCTTGACAACATTCCACAAAGAAGGCCATGCCACACTGGCACTATGACGCCTGCTATTAATCACTGTTATTCCTGTAACCCACTATCTAGTGCTTCTATGGGGAAAAGCATTACTTAAATCTAACAAGTGACATGCACTGGGCAATTCCAGTCCTAATTCAGAGAGCTCCTTTCCTGGACAACTGTGTATCAGAAACAAAGCTTCTTTACTGCTTCTAAATTCACATGGTGTCATATGTCATATGTCTGGGTGACAGCTCCAATATGAATCAATGATAACCAATATAATAGATACCGGAGGTCATGTAAACCCTAGTGTAAATAAACTATTACAAATTAGTTGTGTTTTCCTAAAACAATCTGAAGTTTTGCTATCAATCGCAAATAAACAAGTAATTTATTGGAGAATACACAATTATTAATGTCACTGGATTGTTAAAAATACAAGATGTAGATTATTCCATTTCAGCAGGTATATGTACTGTATGTGTATCCAGGTTGAAAGGTATTTGCAGTAGCGCCAGCGGAATTTCTCCTGGATCAGAAAACCAGCAAGAGTCAGGAAGGGAACCAGTAGAACTACTGGTATTTTGAATTTTTTTTGTGATTACATTTTTAAAGTTGCAATTTCCCTTCCACAGAGAATAATTGAATTTGATGGATATATGTCTTTATTTCCTTTTAGGTATACAAATAAGTTACTCTAAAAAAAATGAGAAAACAAGTATAAAACAGACTGTTGGGGGATGTTCTACGCCACCAAAGCCTGTAACATGCTTTGTTTTCCAGTAAAGCATTGACTTAGAAATGGCTGCCAGGCAAATTAAATTATTCACTAATTTTCTTAAAAAAAAATGTTTATTATCACATTGACCCTAGGGAGCATATCTTAAGAATCTACCGGACTAACCTCATGAATTTAGTTACGCTGTTTCCAAGTAAGGACTTATTCACACAGCCATATCTCCATGTATAATCCATTGTGTTTAGCATGGATGATACACAGGTTTGATATACAATAAACTTAGTATCAGGGAAGGAAGTACTACAATTATAAGACGCAGTCCTTGGGTATTTATATGGGCATCTTTTTCAGAATTTGGTTTGTTACTCCACATGTAGGCCAAACACAGAAAAAAAATATATAATTTAACTTTTATTGTGTGTCAATGCAATAACTGAACAGAGAATGAAACAAAATTTTAAAATAATTTAAAATGAGCTTAGCAAATAAGGGGTGATCAAGTTGTGGCCTGTGGTTGTACCGTTTAACTCAGTTTCTGGGGTATCATCATCATCATCACCATTTATTTATATAGCGCCACTGATTCCGCAGCGCTGTACAGAGAACTCATTCACATCAGTCCCTGCCCCATTGGAGCTTACAGTCTAAATTCCCTAATATACACACAGACCCAGACAGACAGAGAGAGAGAGACTAGGCTCAATTTTGATAGAAGCCAATTAACCTACTAGTATGTTTTTGGAGTGTGGGAGGAAACCCACGCAAACATGGGGAGAACATACAAACCCCACACAGATAAGGCCATGGTCAGGAATTGAACTTATGACCCCAGTGCTGTGAGGCAGAAGTGCTAACCACTAAGTTACCGTGCTGCCCATCCTATTCCTGAGTTACATTAAATGATCAAATATTCTGGACTTTGCTGCAATACATTATTTATTTATAAAGTGTTACACTGCATTATAATGGACAGTGATTATTAATTATACTTTTCAAAAAATACCTCCATTCTTACACTGATTTGTATATTTGGAACACCACAGATGTATCTCTTGTGTACCAGGTTGATAGTACCTTGTAATGCTTGATTTAGATGAATTATTAAATTTGGATTTTCAATCACAATATATTATTTATTAATGTAGGGACATATTCTATTGTTTATTTATCTAAATTAAACATCATACATATGTCACACGGTGCACCAGGTTATTAATCCCTTGTTATGTTGCCTGTAAAATACGATATATTGTATACGCAAAAGAATTCAATGGATCAGTGAAGCCCATGCAAGTTGATTTAGATTCAGCAAGACACCAGCATCATTGGTATACCAGCTTATTAGTAGTGTCTGTTGACTTATAACAAATGACTCCTAGGGGTAAATGTATCAAGCTGCAAGTTTCTGGCCAGTTTGAAAAGTGGAGATGTTGCCTATAGCAACCAATCAGATGCTTCCATTTTGTAGAATGGACTAAATAAATGATAACTAGAATCTGTTTTACTGCTATAGGCAACTTCTCCGCTTTTTCAAACCCGCAGTTTAGTAAATATATCCCCTAGTGTGACTCTTTTAAACCCATTGATTGGACTTTCATTGCTAAATCAAACCATGTAGTTGGAACTACATTAACATACACTATTAATAGTTACAATGATAAAAAATTAGCCGTTATTAATACAGAGATTCTTAAATATCTCAGTTTCTTTGCCGATTGTGCTGGTAGCAGTATCAAAATGTATAATATAGATTGTTACATAATAACCGGTGGATGTGTACGCTTAATAGTTTACAAATTCAAGTTGCCTGCTTAAAACAAATGATTCCTTTTGCCAAATGATTTCAACCCACTATATGGACTTTAATTGCTGAATTAAATCATATAATTACAAGTGTATCAAAATACACTGCTAATAGATGTAGTGTTGCAGTACATTATAGTAAGCAGTTGTTTGTACAGAAACTGTTCATATATATCCTTGTATTAGCCGATCATGCTAGTCACACAGTCAGGGCCGCCATCAGGGCGGTACAGGGGGGAACTGTTGTACCGGGCCCGGGCTCACCAGGGGGCCCGGTACAACAGCTCAGCAAAGACTTACCTGGGGCCCGCCGCTGGTCTCCGCTATTCTGTCTTCAGCCTGGCTGTCACCGTGACAGCCAGGCACCAGGATCTGATCGCAGGGTTGGAGGAATCATTCCCCCTGCGATCATATGATCTGTCACAGGCAGAGCACATGATCGCAGGGGGAATGATTCCTCCACCCCTGCAATCGGATCCTGGTGTCTGGCTGTCACTGTCACGGTGACAGCCAGGCTGAAGACAGAATAGCAGAGACCAGCGGCGGGCCCCAGGTAAATATGTGTTGCTCATGGGGGGGGGGGGCGCTCATGAGGGGGGGGGGGGGCGCTCATGGGGGGGGGCGCTCATGAGGGGGGGGGGGGGCCCGGGTGGCACGGGGCCCGTACTGGGCCAGATTTTTTCTGAAGGCGGCCCTGGTCACAGTATCAAGCTGTATGGGTTACAGTAATCTCTGTGTCAGTGTGATATGCTGACAGACCTTAAACAAGGGATAATCTGTAAGGTACAATACGTTAAATTGTAAAAGGATTTAAACAAATCAATGGAAACCCTATAGGGTTGCCTGTGTCCAATAGGATATCAACATAGACTAAACTTAGCAGAGAAATACTGAATTTCTATGGAAGGCACTTTGGGAATGGAACGCAATGTAAAATAATAATAATTTGTCTAAACAAACGAAGTGCATGGCACAGGGATATTCAGTGAATTATCTTCATTGTTTGATCTATCTGCATCTGGAACATAAAAGGTAACACAAAGAAGAAACAAGCCCTAAATGATCAAAAAATGTTGCCTGTACTCAATACACTAAAATACTAGAACATAAACTAGAATGGGCTAAATGACAAATTTTGTATTATTATAATAATAAATAACAACAACAACACATTTTTAGGATTTAAAAACACTGTTTAAAAACTCAATTGCAACAAATAATGAAAAAATCATGGTTCAAGCTGGAGGAAATTAACAACCCCCTGCTTGATGTTGCATTTCATATTTTCCAGCAGGTATCAAATAAAAATCTCATAGAATACATGGAAACTTTCTTTGTGTACAACACCCTTTATTAGATAAAGTTAAAAGTAACGCGCTCATGGGACCAACTCATTTTTTATTAGCCTTTATGAAATGCTATACTTTTGGAGAACATATAAAAGCAGAGAAAATGTGACACAGCGTAAAAAAAAAAACAACAGATGTTACAAGCAGCACAATACATTTTAGCAACATCAAATAATTCTGCTTTGTTTTGGTCATGAAAAATATAGGCACATTTCATTAAAGATTGAATTTCATAGGAACATCATGTTTTGGTTGAGAAGAATGTAAAATGTGCAATGTGTCATTTGTTTTAAACCAGGAACAAGTACATATCAGGTGCTCCTAAAATATCAATCTTTTAAATATATTTGAATTAAGAACTCGTGAGACACCTGGAAGTATACACCCTGCTTACCAGATGGACACAAGTAAGAGACGTAGAGCTTTCTAGTGGAATGTTACACATCAAGACTCTGGTCGCACAATTATTCATTTATTTTATCCAACTTTTGTTTGCTGCATTTGATGAAGGCAGTACTGTCATTTGGAAAACAGAGCATGTCACCTGCTAAAATCTTATGGATTTTGCAAACCACTGGTGTACACCATTAAAAGTTATTGGTTCTTTTTTTGTACAAAGTAATGTGAACAGGCTTCAAGCCTCTACAATGAAGGATGAAGGAGTTGTGGATAGGCGTTTTGTCAGAAGAAACTTCTCAGTGAAGTTCCACCCAGAGACAAGCAAAGGGTTTCAATGGTCTGCTCTAATGTTGGAAGACCAGGGGATATGGTCTGCACACCTTAATTTAACAACAGTATGAAAAGGTGCTACTGTGCCGAACAATATAGCATAAAAAATTTCTTAAAGAAATCTCTGCTGCTTCTATAGAGGTCCTTGCTGCTTCGCCCAGAGAGTAGAGGGACTGAAAGCGCACAGGACTTTGTTTAATATTATTTTCTCTGCATATGGTGTTTGAATATATGGGGGTATATTTACTAAACTGCGGGTTTGAAAAAGTGGAGATGTTGCCTATAGCAACCAATCAGATTCTAGCTGTCATTTTGTAGAATGTACTAAATAAATGACAGCTAGAATCTGATTGGTTGCTATAGGCCACATCTCCCAATTTTTCAAATCCGCAGTTTAGTAAATATACCCCACTGTGTCTTTATATGTAGTAATGTAGTGGGCAAGCGCTATGTAGTTATAATACATGAAAGTGACATATGTTTTCATATTGTGTGATACAATGGTCATGTATAAAAGTTGCAATACATATTTAAAAGCTTTTGGTTAATTTAATGGATACAATTGTTGGCGGCTCCAGGCACGATAACAGAACAAGTGGCTCTTACACTAAAGGTTTCCCGGTCTCGCCCCTTTTCTTTTTCCTGTGTCTTTTCTTTCTCAGTACGGTTCTTGCAGTAAGCTGAGTACTCTTTTTTTAGCCGCACCGGAGTTGTTCTTCTTGATGCTTGGTCTGGGAATGCAGGTGGACTGCAGGTTGACTGCCTGTATTACAGTGGCCTGTAGGAGCGGGTGTTTGCCGATAAAACAATTTATCCATGGGGGAATTTTTCAAAAAATAATTGTTCAAGCCCTCTGCCGTTATTTTGGGGTTGATGGAACTTTATTAACTACCTTGTTTTAAAAGAAAAATTAAAATAATGTTTCTACGTGTTCTGAGTGATGAAGTTAGGTCCTATATCTGCGCTTCAGACCAAGCGCCAAATCCAGCGCGGCAAAAAGAAGTCCTTGGTTCGCGGCAAGATCCATACCGAGAAAGAAAAGACACAGGAAAAACAAAAAGACCAAGACAAGCAAATTATATCTATTAAAATAAACAAAATAACTTTTAAACATGTATTGCATCTCTTATAGGTAACCCTGCAACATTGTATCCACACGAAATGTAAACACATGTACAGTATCACTTTCATGTATTATAACCACATAGCGCTTGCCCACTACATTACTGACAGCATATAGTCAAACAAAATAAATATCATATAGCATACAAAACAAAGCACAGGTGCATACATTGAGCACTAAAACCATGCTTATACATAATTTAAAACATTTATATCAGGGGTGTCCAACCTTTTAGCTTCCATGGGCCACATTGGAAGACGACGAGTTGGTTTGGGCCGCACATAAAATACACTAACACTAACGATAGCTGATCATCGAAAAAACCATAGAAAACATATTAAACTTACTTGGAAATGAAGTTAGTAAGAGTTAGGAAACCTGTTGCAGAATCATGATTAAAGCAGTAGTCCCATTACCAGCTACAATTTAACTTACCTGCATCTGCCCCTTAGTGGGGTTCGGGGAATTAAATGCCAAAAACTTTTTTTTTTCCTCTCTTTCTGCACACTTGAATCATTTTTTTTATTGACCAGTTTGAAATGGTCACCGATATAGGTAGCATCAGGAGGACTAATAGAATTCTACAGAGATTTAAAGATAGGGTGGCGGGAAAAATGGCTCATGGAGTAGCCTCCGATGAGGGTAACAGTGGGTGATATTTTCACCCTACTCGGCACTGCACATTTAAAATGGTTTAAAATATTAAAAATACTATTATCTCTTAATATTTATATTAGATACATACAGAGAACACAGCTAGTTCATAATTGCATGGTGCAGAAAGTCCAAATTCAGAGTAACAACAATAAGATACTGGATAATCTTTCACTGCTGCTGATAAATCGCGCGGGTGACTCCTCTGTGCTGCGCTACGCAATGGATGTCGGGTGTGATGACTTCACCCCCGACATTCACTGCGAGCGCCACACGAAAGAGGAGATCAGGGAGGGAGCCGGAGCGCCAGCTGACGTGACCGCAAAGTAAGTATTTTCTTTTTTTTTTTCTTGCAGGATTTTTTTTTTCAGCGCTTCCCCCTTGCAACAACCAAAACTCCTGATGGGCCACATATACAGGCATGCTGGGCCGCATGCGGCCTGCGGGCTGGACAAACATATATATGATAAACTCTACAACATTGCTGTGTCATAAATTCTTGTGAAATAAACATGAGGGGCCTGAGTCATTAAGGAAAGTAATGCAAAGAAAGGAGTAAATTTGCTCCCGGACAAACCATGTTACACTGCAAGGGGTGCAAATTAGTTTATTATTTTGCACATAAGTTAAATACTGGCTGTTTTGTCAAGTGGCACACAAATACTTGATAGATTTATTTTTACACTGAAATTTATAGTTTATCTAGGACATGACCTACCCCAACTATAAATCTGTCCCCACATTTTAAATTTACCGCCCCCTACAATCCAATATGGTTTTGCACAGGTGCAAAGTTGCTCCTTTTTCATGCTTTGCTCTCCTTAATGACTCAGGCCCGAGATGTTCTAGAATACATTTTATACATGTAAGATGTTCTCATTCAGATCTTTTTCCATACTGTATATATCCATATGTGTTTTCAACTAGGTCAGATTCCTGTAAACATTATTTGTAGTACGTAAGCAATAAGAGATACCACTACGCTGTGGTTTGTATGCAGTTCTAACATTGGGCTAAAACCTAAAAAATTAAAACTGTATTTAAGTATTTTTATTTTTTTTATATTTACTAGTGTGTGGTTTACGCTGCTTTTTTCTTTTTACTTACAACTCCCCGTTGCTACATGACCTTGCTCTATTTGAAGATAAAGAGAAAACCTACAACCTAAGTTGAAGGGTAAAAGGGATGATCTAAGCCACGGAGACAACAATAAAGAAGCATCAAGTGCAACGGATGTCATATAATGTTTATATACAATGGACCACAGATACGTTTGCTTTGTACATAGCAAAAGACAAGCGATACGAGTAAGGTGTCCCCTGTTGCTGGAGAAGGGATCAGCTGATGTGCTGTTACACCAACAATGTCTATGCTCTATATATCTCTCTTTAGTGAGAACATTAGAGCATCTCTGAGGAGTGTTACCCCAGACACAGGTTCAGGTCCATCATCATCATCATCATCATTATCATTTATTTATATAGTGCCAACATATTCCGTAGCGCTTTACATGAAAACAGCCAGTGTTGATATTCAACCAGATACAGATCAGGGACCGCAGGGGTAGTCCTCTTACCTTCAAAAGGGTCGCACATTGCCCTTAATCTGAGTAAGTTAAAGCAAAACCTTTAATGAAAGAATTAAACACCTTTCTGTAACAACATCAGCAGGCATATTAAACAAGTGTGACAAGCTATAACAAACAAATCTGTCAATAAAGCAGGAAGGAGCTGGGGGCCACAGTGAATACTAGCAGAGATGCCTATTGCCCAGCACTGGTCTATACCGGGTAAGAAAATTGGTATTTACATCTGATTGGTTGATAGGGGTTACAGAAACTTTTGTAATTATTTGAGCACCGATAATTGTTCTCAAATGCATCTGAAATTTAATTTTTCCAGAAACTAAAAAAATAAAGTTAATTTTAATTAAATTCAACTGATTAAGAAAATATTGGATTAGGTGGATAGCCGATGATTGGTGATAGTAAATAAGAAATACCTTAAGCTATAAATATCCATAAATATAATCCCCTTATTGCCATGTATCTTTGCTCATACATTTTCCCTGCAATATGTAGTATGACGTTCTCCTATCTGGAAACATTGCTTTCGGTGGAACTTGAGCGTAATGGAACAGTAACCGCTGTTATACTACTACGTTATGCAGAGTATTCCGATACTATCCAGAACTTGTTGTAAGAGCTTAAGGCAAGGCTTAAGTAACTACAAGGGAAATGTAGATAAGTAGCTTCTTTGTTTTTATTTAATTTATTGATTTAGACCAAAATACAGATGCTTCAATATATGGAGATGAAGGCACATGCTCCAATTTTTACTCCTCTAAAGATCATTTAATAACTTCAAAATATTTTAGGGTATCACAATTGGAAATGCTACCTACCCCATAGTTGTACATATAATGTTACTGCTGAACTTGATTTTAGTATTTTCATATACTCTTTGACTTGTTATTAATAAACAATATTTAAAAAAAAAAAATAATCAGTTTAGATAGGCCTGTGACATATGTCTAATTTAAAGGGTAACCCCATAGAGAAAATCTAGTAGTAACATATTGTCCCAAATAATGTAACTAATATTGTCATATTCCATATGTATCTACAGTCAGGTCCATAAATATTGGGATGACACAATTCTCATATTTTGGCCTCTATACACCACCACAATGGATCTGAAATGAAACAAACAAGATGTGCTTTACTGCAGACTTTCAGTTTTAATTTGAGGGTATTTACATACAAATCAGGTGAACGGTGTAGGAATTACAATGGTTTCTATATGTGCCTCCCACTTTTTAAGGGACCAAAATTAATGGGACAAACTAAACAATCCGACATCAAACTTTCACTTTTTAATACTTTGTTGCAAATCCTTTGCAGTCAATTACAGCCTGAAGTTTGGAACGCATAGACATCACCAGAAGCTGGGTTTCATCCCTTGTGATGCTCTGCCAGGCCTCTACTGCAAATGTCTTCAGTTCCTGCTTGTTCTTGGGGCATTTTCCCTTCAGTTTCATCTTCATAAAGTGAAATGCATGCTCAATCGGATTCAGGTCAGGTGATTGACTTGGCCATTGCATAACATTCCACTTGTTAGCCTTAAAAAACTCTTTGGTTGCTTTTGCAGTATGCTTCGGGTCATTGTCCATCTGCACTGTGAAGCGCCGTCCAATGAGTTCTGAAGCATTTGACTGAATATGAGCAGATAATATTGGCCAAAACACTTCAGAAATCATCCTGATGCTTTTGTCAGCAGTCACATCATCAATAAATACAAGGGAACCAGTTCCATTGGCAGCCATACATGCCCACGCCATGACACTACCACCACCATGCTTCACTGATGAGGTGGTATGTTTTGGATCATCCTCCAAGAGCAACTTCTCCCAACCATCCTAGAACAGTTTGGTGACAAACAATGCCTTTTCCAGCATTAAAGAGCACCTTGTCATAAAGCAAAAGTGATAACTAAGTGGCTCGGGAATCAAAACATCAAAATTTTGAGTCCATGACCAGGAAACTCCCCAGACCTTAATCCCATTGAGAACTTTTGATCAATCCTGAAAAGGCGGATGGACAAACAAAAACCCACAAATTTTGAAAAACTCCAAGCATTGATTAGGCAAGAATGGGCGGCCATCAGTCAGTATGTGGCCCAGAAGTATGATTGACAGCATGCCAGGGTGAATTACAGAGGTCTTCAAAAACAAGGGTCAATACTGCAAATATTGACTTTTTGCATAAACTTAATATAATTGTCAATAGAAACCTTTAACACTTATGAAATGCTTGTAATTTTACTTCAGTATACCATAGCAACATCTGACAAAAAGTTCTATTAACACTGAAGCAGCAAACTATGTGAAAATAAATATGCATGTCATTCTCAAAACTTTTGGCCATGACTGTATTATGTTACAATACTATGGCTGGCAGATAAAGAGTATTACTCTGTGCAACTATTGTGCTGATAAAAGAGCAATCAGTTATTTACAGCAATGGCTTCATTTCATCCATTTGTTAATGGAATTAAAGGCTGTTTTACTTCACCTTAATTTCAGGTAAAAGACTCAGATGTTGTGGAGAACCTTATCTTAATCTGGTTTGATGGCTAGACTATATAGGTTTATTGCAGTGATTGTTTACCTATTTGTTAAGTGTCTATGCTAAATGGATTGTCTATCCCATGTATATTGATTGTATTGTTTCATAAGCTGGGTACACACTACACTGTTTTCGTCCAATAATCGGCTCACACAGCCGACATACGACCGCTCGTTCAAAAGTCGGGTCAGTGTGTGCAGTGACACGATGGATCGAAAGTCTGCCCAAATGGACGATTGTCACCTTATTGGATTGGTCGTACCGTTTAATATTTTCGTTCCAATCTCGTTTCCGCTGTATAGTGTGTATAAACTTCCGACCGATCCTCAACAGGGAGTATGAAATTACAGTCATTGCTCACGACAACATGGCTGTAAAAAGTCTCTTAAGGGATGTCCGCTCTTCCCTTTATCGTCCTAAACAAGGCTAGTGTGTATGCGGTTCATGGACTGAGCGATCGGAACATCGATCGCATGTAAAATCGCTCGGCATAAAAAGTTGGTAGAAATTTCTGTAGTGTGTACCCAGCTTAAGTTGCCTTTTCCACCTTAACCTCTTTTATCCAGAATTAAAAGGTTAAAAGTTCTTGCTGTCGGTTATTGAGCAAGAAGGGACTAAGTCCTACCAGTACCATTGCCCCTCTGTCACCCATACTCATTCTCATATCAACCGAATCTAAACTGCGAGGAAGGAGGAAAAACAGCATAGAAGATAAAGAAGTAAGTCCTTGCATTGCAGTCACTCCATTCCTCCCGGCAGTTACACATTTTGCACCTCTCACCCTCTTGCCCGCAAATCCATGTGCTTCCCATAAAAACAGGTACATTCACCCACAAATAGGTGTGTGGAGTCAAAAATAAACTTCATTCCTGTACTTCTGTAAACGACCCTGAGAAAGCAAATGTATTGCCTGAGTAAAATATATTTGTGGAGCTACCACAAGCTAGACACAGCCAACATAATTTCCATTTGAAAACAATTTCAAGGGACATGATGCTGTTGGGCAGGTGAAGTTGTACACGCTGTATGTGAAGCCATAGATCAGATTCTGTATTGCATTCCGGGGGCCTTTATATAAATCACTGGTACTACACATCATCAAAATACGATTCTTTGAATGTGTTAAAATATACAGCACTCCGGATAAGAGAAGATACTATATGCAGTAGACAAAACACATGAAGCCACAATGTGCAATTGGTCAAAAACCAAGAATATATAAGGGACAAATCCGTCATAGGAATGAGTGGTAATTGGTGAATGTGATGAACCATTTGGCAGCAGTGGTAACCTCTAATTAAACAACTACTGATGCCGAGGCCAAATTCTAACTTTCACAGATATTTGTGAAAGTTAACTTTGCCATCACTCCATTTGGCATCCATTTAAAATACTAAATATATAATCTTTACTAAAAGACATCAAATTGGATATGCAATGTGTTATATTGTTTGCTATGCTGCAAGCAAGCGAGTTGGATAGTGACAGGGGCTCCATATGCATACTGTATGAATGAGCTTATGCTCAACATAACATTAAACTGTTCTACTTTATTTTTCGATTGTCCCAGTTGAAACCTCCAATTTTCCTATTAACTGGGTATGTTGAGCATTGAGCTCTTTACATATCCTGCGTAATCTTACATTGTAGCACTAGTGGTATTGTAACATACACTGCACTATGGAAGGTTTTAATATTCTGGCTTGTGTAAACTTCGCCATTAACAGCAGGACAACTTAGAATACTTTTGCTATATAATAAGTATTGTGACATCCCATTCATCCTACTTAGACTTTTTGGTAATCACAGAATTCCGAGTCCTAAACTATTTCAACACCATGGACAGCACAGAATGCTACTTTCTATTATCCTGGCTGTATAATCATATCACAATGTTGAAATAATTTAGGACTTCATAATTACTGACTTTTTTTATGGAAGGTGTGGGAGATTGCTTTAATGGCTTTGTTTTGTCTACAAGAGATAAAAAAAATATATATGATAATGAACACTCAATTAATGGTGGAGAATGATCATAAAATATGTGCTCTAGAAAAGGATGACAGTTCTTGCTTAACACATATTGCATTAAACAGGGAAAAAAAACACATAAAATAATAATTAACAAGCTATTCTTGAACCTACTTGCCTAGTAATAAACATAAGTCATTTTGATTTCAGTAGTTATTATGGAGTTGATGTGAAACAGAAATTGTTAATATCTTGCTGTTGTGGCTTAGATAAAATAATTGAAATACAATTTACACATTGTCACTTTGGCAGATTACAAATGTGATCTGGGGAAAAAAATTAAACAGAGGGATGGCCAGTAATCAAAAATATGAATTATGTATGTGTTAGCCTGCAGACACAATCAGCCCTAGAAAAGGCCTCTTCTATCTCATACTTCTACCTGGTGCGCGGGGAATGGAGGTCGCATGAAGACAAGAATGAGGCCCAGATTGGATCTGCTACTTTACAATGAATTAACCAAAGTATCTCTCCTGCACACTCAGACAACACCTGCTAGATGTCCACATTCAAATCATGTGAAGAATTATTAGAATTCTAATTTTAATGTGTTATGCAAGAGCTCATCTCCGATAGGGATTTATCTTTTAGAGATACATTAGTTCTGATAAATAGCAAATTTTGACAATCAATTTATTTGGATGGCCACATGTATTCTACATACATATATGTTTATTATATACACACACACATATTATATGTATTTACAATGATCATTCTTTAACAGGAACTTCAGAAATATAAAAAAATAATTAATGCTTTTTGTGCGATTATAAATTTTAAACTTTAAGAATAATTACTTTATGAAAATTTGTTACAAATCTTTTATCTACTCTTCGTTGCCAACAGTTCCATATTTTGTTTGATTTTTTTTCTGTAACACTCTCTGATACCTAGAAATCTAATGAACCTAAACTGGGACAGCATTTTCAGCATGTTTTAGGGGGTATAAATATTTAGGGAATTAAAAAATATATATAAAAAAATGTTATTCTATAAAAGCCTAAACTTGATGGTTCCCCCACTCTTAGTTCTGTAGTTATAATTAAAGTGTAGGTTAGTGTTTAAAAGATATTGATACAAATGTTAATTTGCCAAAAGGTAAAAGAGGAGTGGCATTTCACTTACAGTCAGAACGGTTAGACATACCATACTTAGCCCTGTCTTCAATCTTATATTATTTAAAATGTATTTCCTTATTCTGTAGGTTTTATAAATTATGTGCAAAATAACTTTAAAGAAGAACTACGCTTACATTTTTTGTATGTGTTTTTAAAACAAAAAAAAACACAAAAAAATAAATAAACCCATCTTTCTCTGACTAGCATAACTTGTGGGTGTTCCAAGCCCCTGACCCCTGCATTCCCCGCTGCGGACAAGTGACCTTGGACAACCAGTGTTCTTAATACACTGCTCGCATTCACAGTTCTGCATTGACTGTTATATAACAGAGACAGGGGTGAGTGCAACAGAAAATACAGAGTACAGAGCAGATCTAGTATTATTTAAAAATAATAATAATAATAAAAAAAAAAAAGGTGGCCTGGTATATCCGAACTCATCAAGTGCAAGTGATTTTGCATGTTAATCCCTTCATTAGCTAGCTACAGGTTTAATGTAGGTTGATTTGTACTTATCCACAGAAAATATATAGGCTAGGCTTTACAAAACAATTTACATAACAGCAGCCATTACATCAATGTTCTCTGTCCTTCTGCGTACTCTGTTCTTAAAGCGACAGACTAAGTTACAGCAGAAAATTGGCAATGTGACAGACTGCTACATATGAACAATGTCAGGCAAGCACATGCCTTTTACAAAACACACCTAAAATGGAGTAGCAAATAAACAAAATACATTTCCTTCTTCACCTCATTTGACCCTCTTATTTTATGATCACTTTTTTTATATAACGCTTTCCTGCCAACACTATAACAAATACATGATTTTTTTTTACTGTTTTCATATATTTTAAATATAAAATTTTAGTACTAAAAGACGTAATGCATCCTGTACTATTTAGATTATAAGGACGTTAGAAGTCTTGTTGGAATTCTGTGATCTGTTTAAAAGCACTTGACCTGCAGCCTCGATTACCATGGAACTGCTCAGTGACTATTAATTGTTTTATATTTATTATCGATGCCATAGAGTTGTACGGTGCCACAGTGCTGGACAGTGGAAGAAAAAACCATATATAAACCTGGGACATACACAGTAGAAAAAATAAATGCAGACATGGAAACAAAGGGTAATGACGGTCCGGGGAGGAACACTACATCTATCCGTATGGACCAAAGGATTGGAGGGGGGCAGTGATGCAGCTTGTCCTTCCGTGGCCCCAAGTTCTGAGCTCTGCTGTTATGAGCATGGGTACATGGACTTGGGCATATTCATTGAAGCCCTGTTTCAGCTTTGCTGCACTCTCACTGACACGATAGTGTGTGCAGGTAGTGGCGGATCTACTGACACTCAACTCGAAGAACCAGAGCTGCTGCATCCCCTGCAACAGTAGTAATCCCGCCACTGAGGAGGTCCCTGCTCATTAGAGCTTACAATCTAGGGCACAGCTGAGACTGAGCGGAGATTGGGTAGGCTCTAGTAAAGAGGGGGGTAGGGTAAGCTCTAGTAAAGAGGTGGGTTTTCATAGCGCATTATACTATACAGGAAAGATTAATACATTAACAATTTAATTTCACTGTGAGGAAAATGTTATGTTTTACATAGGTAATATAGGTGTCATAATGCATATTTATCTATATTTTAGTTTTTAAACATTACAATTTATACTACACTCCATCAGTGCTAACTGTTTTGGGGGTCAGGTTCATCTATGCGAACCAGACTTTAACAAGTTTATCTAACGAATCGCTTCCCCAGTATTTACTCCCTCACCTTGCTCATTATATAGATATATATATATATATATATATATATATATATACACACACACACACGTACAGCATACTTTGCCAGGCAATATTCACAGTTGTCCAGTCCCGCCTTATGACATCTATTATTGTATAAGCACTTTGAAAAAGCTCTGAAAACCCTGTCCCTTTTCACTACTCTGCAAAACGGTACTTCATAGTATTACTGATATACTGATATTGATGTCGGCAGACTACGTAGCCTGTATCAGAATGAATGGCAGTCACATATGCCCTTGTAGAAGACACAGTGCACCTGCACCAATTTCAAATCAATAAAACATTAGTAACATTAATGTGAAATTTTGCTGTAACATTGCAAACAGTCTGTGCTGTATATTCACAAAAACTACTTTTTGTTAATTATAGAGTCACTATAGGAGACCTAACAATTCAAAAGGACTATGTGACTGAAAACGTTTAACATCGAGGTGGTTGTCCATTTATTTTGCACATTAAAATGCACATTTTACCAAACACATTATTTGTTTTGTCACCGTTTTGTGTTCGTCACCGAGATCTTTACCCAACCAGAGCTATTCATTTCCTTTCTCTTGGATATGGCACACCTATGAGCTGTGCAGGAGACACAAAGATCCACAGAGCATATCTGTGTTGTATCAAAGGGAAACCAAAATAAACAACTGTCATATTAAAATTAAAATCAGAAAGCTAAAGCAACAAAGCAAGTTATTTAGTAAAAGTTGTAGGAAGGCATACACCACCCATTAAATGAAAGTCAAGTGAAGGTTTACAACCTCTTATTCCTATACTAGGTAGCAAAAATAGTCACCAATAACAAAATAGTTAAAGCCACAACATTTTTCACTACCACAATCCTTGCTAACCCTTTACTTAACCATCAAACTGAAATATGTATGGGCTGTGGTTCACAGTACATTTTTTCAAGTAGTAAAGTCTACAATACTGTAGGTTTTCTAAATGGAAGACTATGGGGGAGATCAATTTTCTGTGGTCCTCGGCTTCTTTGAGAACGTCCGATTTTAAATTCATACCTACCAGCATTTCATAATCACACCTTACTAAATCTAATGGCAAAAGCAGACCTTAAACACTACTGTTTTATGCTGGAAAAAAACCCTAAAAAAACAGTCTGGAGTGACCTACAGTAAATGTCTTAAATGTTAAAGTTAAGGAAACTTTTGTTGCACAGAAAAAAGCACCGAAGAAAAGTTAATTTTTCTTTCAAAATTTGCTACAATTAATGAAATAAAAAGATAAAAAAGTTGGCAGAATAAACCGTAAGGAGAGAAAATAATGTTACACTTTTCTAGGATACACTGACAGCTCTCAGACTGTACACTTTCCTCATTGTGGAGCTTTAATACAGGAGAGTAAAAGACCATCTTAGACAAGACAACGCATTAACCTTTTGCTTTTAATTTAGTTAGAGACAGCCAACCTTCAGCACATGGTACTTGTAACATTTATCATAAAGTTACTGCAGTTTGCTGGGATTTTTCTGTGCTAAACCCCCGAGTCTTATGAAAGAATCATGTTTTTGTATGTAAAGAGGAGGAAACTAGAAGTTGTTTTTCCTGTGGAACATACTACGGCATCTTAATTCAGCATTAATTATAGAACATGTCAAACTGTATTTCAGTCAAAGCTTGCTGTACGTCTCCAGAGCTTTCTTAATGACAGTAATTATAGGTCATAAAAAGAGTCGTCTGAAATTAACATTTCTCTCATGTCTTGATAGGAAGATGTAAATGGCCACACTGTGCAGATGTTTTGATTAGTAAAATTTTCACTTCCTTTTTTGTTTCAATGCTTGTCAAATTTCACAGTGCTTAAACCTCTGGGTGCTTTTCATGAGCTGCCAGAGAATCAGAGTAGAGGTGTATCCAAATAGACTGGAAAAAAAAAAAAAATATCTTTCAAAGTTTCATCTGCCTGGTATTTTGAAATGTCCTATATTCCTCCCGACTGTTTCATTTCCCACGGCACATCATCCGTTCCCTCGGCTTCTGACAGAGAACACTTTTTGGATCGCAGGGCAAATTTTCAGAGAAAATACACTTAACATAAACTTCCACCATAAACAGTGCTGCGAACACACTGTGTTCCATTAACATTATTTACGGTGTTGCCCATTAGAAAGAGATGTTTCTAATCCCTACGCCAACACAAATGATCGGTCATTATGTCTGAACACTGCTCGACACTGTAACAAGACAGACTTTACTTAGAATACAAGCCTTATTATTGTAAAACAATGTTAATATCATCAGCCTCCCAGGGAATTAGAATAAATTAAAAGCAAATCACTTGGAAGAATATAAAAGCCTGCACCTTAAGTAATAATGAAACCAATACTTGACATTCATGTCCCTAGAAAATAATATTAGATAAACTTTTGCAAGGGCATTCTGAACGGCCAATCCGGTTTTATTAATAATTTCCTGTTCCTATATTGGAAGCTCACATTATCTGGTCACAGTCACAGTAGATGTGCACAGATATTTAATAAAGCTGCCATTGGTAATCCTCTCTGATTACCTATAAGCTTCCAGCTGTAATACACACTGTGCTACAGCCCCGTAGAAGGACATCACACTGTCACCTGGTATGATGTTTGACAGCTTATTCTGCAATATCAAGCCAGCACAAAATTGCTTTTTCCAAATCCATCCCCTAGTTAATAACTGAACGCAATAATGGTATTCAGCATGCGTAATATACTGAAAAGGCAAAATGAGGCAACAGAGAGAAAATGATTAAAGACTGACTATTATGAAGAGGAGATCAAACGCTGAATTTTGAAACCGACAACAATGGTTCAATTACAACATCATGCAGAGAGCGCTGCAAGTCTACACTGCGATTGTGAGAAAAACACACAGGAAAAATCCATTGTGCCAATAAGAGATGCATTCTCATTTCAATTTAAACAAAGCAATATTTCCAGATTTTATTTTCTTGACAACTATATGCTCAATAATTCTCCCTAGAGGTTGTAAGGAACATATTTTGATAAACCTGCCGCCATGTGCATTTATCTATACACACACACACACACACAGTGATCTGCTTATCTCTCTCTGTATGCACAAAGTACAGCAGGACACATTAATACTAAATATTTCAGACAATGTTTATTCTCCCTATAAGGAGAGCAGTATTGTGAGCATAGGAAGGAACAGTCTTTGTATACTAAGGTTACTGCACATAGTAGAAAGCGTCACTGCGTTCTTTGTTCAGCCAAGTAGAAATATACATCCAAGACGTGCGGGTGTGGGAGTGTCCACGGATGAAAGGCACTTCGTGGATTTAAATTATAAATAATAGTGACCAAAAATGAAAAACAAGGCTGCGATTGCTTATCAGTTAAGTATTATTGCTACTGTTTTGATTTAGAAACTACACCTGCAGAGAGATGAGCTACCAATGTACCATATATATATATACATAGAGAGAGAGAGAGAGAGAAAGAAACAATGCATGTTCTAAAAATAATAATACATTTGCTATTTGTTTTCCACCATGTGACCTAGCTACAACTAATTAATTCAGTGGCAAGTGTCATTGCTATCTCTCTAACTGATGAACCAGGTAAACTAAAAGTGGCAATAAAGAATGCTCCAGGTATATAGGTAAAGATTTTAGAAGTTGCACTCACCGTTAACAGTACCTAGTTGTAAAATGACCAATGTAAACAGGTAACCAGTGGAAACACTAATATTCTAGGTCCATCCAACCACTGGGTACTGTAGTTCAGACCTGCTCGTGACCTAATATACATTTGCCACAGCAACCTGTACCATTCATAAGTATTCTGTATTGGTATAATTTCCTATTTAACAGCAGAAAGTAATATGTTTGAAATTGTATGTGTTACATTGTCAGTACTCAGGTGTCCAAGGGCATTTACCCCACGGTGAACACATCTAGAAGTCTATAAAACATAGGGACGCTTATTTTTAAAGGATGATGGACCGTGAACACTTGTTCTGTTTTCACTACAGTGCGCACTGAAGCTGCCCTAACCATATGGATCAATGGTGCCTATGTTCACTGCTGTCCAAACTGGGTTTACCAGGAATTGTTCACATCTGTCTACTGATGCACATAATTAAATATTTACATCAGAAGAGATTGGTGTAGTAAAGCAATTTTTTTGTTTTGCAACAATATTGCAGCTAAACTTGGAACGTAGACTGTGTGTCAGTCAGTTATCACTTGTTCCTTCATGGATGTAGTATATTGATTGACCCCCCCAGATCTCATAACTACATAGCATCAGTAAGAGATAATCATGCGGTTTAGCGTTACAAAAAATAAGAAGCAACAAATAGGACTTTATTATGCAGCTCTCCCTGATATCACAGGGACAAATGTTATCCCTAATCTAATCAGCCACAATATGAGATTCTTTATAATAGCATTATGGTATATCAGATAACAAACATTTTAATTTAGTTTGTGAACAGGTAATAAAAATCTTTCATTAACTGTGAATTTTAAACACAATTCATTTACGTGAATTGTGATAAATTATTTGGTTTTACTTTGCTGCAACAGATAAGAAATATTTCCATATGGTATTTTCATCTGATTTGAACTGTAGTCATTAAATATTTATACTGTAGCAATTTAAAGCCACTATTTTACATTAACAAATGGCAAAATATGTGTACTACTGAGCTGAATAACATACATCAAATAATTGGGGTGTTTATACTTAACTAAAGACGACCATCGTGTTTTATTGAATGTGCTTCTATAACTAAGTAGGCAGTGTGTGATTGACAGGCTTACATGCACTGTGCGGTTTGGTTAATCCATATACAGGGAAGAGCCAGTGGTGTCACAGTCAGTTGAATGGCTACAGAATCAGATTTTTGACCTCTCATCAGAACACGGCCCTAAATGTGTGGGAACAGTTTCAGGTGTTTGTCGGGGAGTGGGGAGGTAATACTTGAATTTTTAACAAAGCTGTAATAAAATGCCATAGTAAAAGTGAATGATATATTTAACTTCTATGGTTGAGATCTAAAATTTTAAGTTTGGGGTTTAGTGTTATTTTAACAGAAAAGCGAACATATTAAAATAATTTAATCTATACTGTAAAACTAAACTGTAATTATAACTATCCATAGGAAAAAAAAATTCAAATGGCATCATATTTGCAACAGCCTTCTAAATATACATTGCAAATTATCTCTTAAAGGATTCTATAGACAAAAATGAAAATATTTAAAACACCCACATTATTTTACATTAAAATAAACAGTAGGTAAGAACTTAAACTCTTTGTTTATTTAGAACTCTAAAGCTTCCCAGCGGAACTTCTAGTTCTGCCGGAGCAGTGAGCATACAGCATACAGCATTCCACTCAGCTCCCTGTATATAACAATCTGACTTTTAGTAGATCCATGCTTTCTTGCAGCGCTCCCGTCACCCTGATATACTGTATTGTACCATAGCATAATAAAGTGATTAGAACCCCAATAAAGTGCTAACAAAGCACAAGAAAAGATGCATTTGAAGAACCATTAAATATTTAGGATGCGGGGAGCTGTGCTGTGTGTACTGCATACTTACCTACAAGGGACACATTTTGGAGTCATCACTGCCCCATCCCCCGCTTCGCAATGACGCAATTGGAGTCATCCTGGGTCGGGTCATTATTGGGCAAATCGCTTCATCGAGTCCCTACCCCATACTTGCAAACTTTTTAAATCTGTACTCCGGGAGATCGGAGTACAGATCATGTGACAGAGGGTAGGAGGGGGTGTGGCGATGTCATTATGAAACTATAGCCCCACCTCTGCCATAAAATACAGAGATGCAAGGTATTGAATAGCGGGGGGGGGGCTTAAAGACGCAATTAAGCCCCCCCACTTTTCAATGCCGTGAATGTCGGCATTTTACAGGGATCATGAGGTTTGCCTACTCTTCCGGGATTCCGGGAGGACTCCCCAAAATTCGGGAGCCTCCAGGAAATTCCGGGAGAGTAGGCAAGTATGTACACACCTCCAGGGAAGTGATGCAAGATCTGGGGGGGGGGGGGGGGCAGCCTACTCTCCTGGGAGTCCGACAGAAGTCACCTGACATTCCAGAAGAGTAGGTAAGCATGTTGTAGTGTCTGTTTAATATTGTTCAGCACTGGAAGAACTGGCCAAGTAAGTATTATCAGCTAAGGGGGAGATAAACACTATTTTGTACAGAGAATATTTTCAATGTCTTGAGCAACATCTGACAGTAACAAACTCCAGGCCCTTCTACACATTTTCTTTGTGATTTCTTAAAAGAACAATTAACGTCATTGCATAACAATACACGCAGCTACATAAAAGTTGATAAAAGATTAATATGCCAAACAGCGGCATCGTGGTCAAGTTCCTGCAATATTTGTTCAGTTTCCCAGAACACAAAACTATAAAAGTATTTCCTCTGCTAGCACTATTCATCTGGAAAAATGTCCTTCCAGGGCAGGACATAAATTTGATGGAGAAGTACAAGAACAGACAGACTGTAAAAATGAGAGTGGTATTGCCACTATACTTCTTTTCGTATGCATGAAATATGAAGAAAGTAAAACATATATAGAAAGTTTACACTATCGTCAATAACAGCCGCTATTTACTCAGATGTCAAATGTTTTAAAATACTTTCGACAAAATGGACCTGTTGTTAAAAGCACCTGTCACCACAGCGAAAGAGAATTTACTTATAAAAAATATACTATTCCCCTACCCATATTTCAATAAATGTGTTTAAATGGTAAAATGATTCTGCACCTTGACTTCTCTTCAGCAAATCATAGCTCTCAGTGCTGTGGACCAATAAAGAATGCAGAGAACACTGATGTAATGGAAGGAGGCGGATCTAGATTCCGCCCAGCAGCGAGTAAGAAGAGATTAGGATTATTTATTTTTAGTCAACTTGCCACTGCCATCCTTCAGAGACAGGTCATCTTTAGACATCCAGGCAACACATAATCAATGCAAAGTATGATTCAGGCAAATGAAGATTAGAGTGTTTTAGTCGCCTGCACACTGTGGACCTACTTCTGTGGTTGCTAAGGAGTATTGTGATTGGTTTGAGAAAGTGTCAATCAATTTTATATTGCGGAATGATTACCATTGGCCCGGACACTTACAGACACACCTACTTTTTTCACTATATAAGGAGCTGTCAGATTTCCCTGCTATTCAGCCTTGAAAAAGCCTAGGAGCGAAACGTGCGTTGGGCTCTCGCCTCACTTTATCTTGATGCTGTGGCTCTCCTCCTGAATCGCCCAATATAAAATTCTTCTACTAACATACAAGGCCATCAACAAAATTGCACCGACATACATTTCCTCACTGGTCTCGAAATATCTCCCCACTCGACACTTCCGTTCTGCACAAGATCTACGTCTCTCCTCCACTCTCATCACATCCTCCCATTCTCGGTTACAGGATTTTTTTCCGGGCTGCACCCACATTGTGGAATTCCCTCCCTCGCACAGTAAGACTTTCCTCTAGTCTTCAAACCTTCAAGCGTTCACTGAAAACCCACCTCTTCAGACAAGGTTATGATATTCCTCAGCCACCATCTTAATTTCCCTAGATTACCCTATTACCACCCTCTACACAGCTAACGCAAGATAACAACTCTCTGACCAACACTGCAACACACACCCCCCACTGAATACTTTTACCTTTGTGTTCTAGCTGGTCCATTGTGCAATATGATGTAGCACATGCCCTTGTGTTTCTAATTCCCATTGTCCTATAGATTGTAAGCTTGCGAGCAGGGTTCTCTTACCTCTCTGTCTGTATGTATTACCCAGTATTGTCTTATCAATGTTTGTTCCCAATTGTAAATCGCTACGGAATTTGCTGGCGCTATATAAATAAATGATGATGATGATGATCGCTCGCCAGAATATTAATAGGCAGGGTATTATACAAAATCCTGCGATTACAGGAATTAGATTGCACTTGGGAACTTTGTGCTAGTGTCTATATAACATCTTTTATTTGGAAATCCAGCTATTTGGTCTATGAAGCCTTCAATTTAGGGTTCTGTCTGACATGCGTCAACTTTGTTATAGACACTATAAGAGCCTTATGAATAAGCAACAATATATCTATTTATGCTTTTCATATATGAACAATAATTATTGATTTAGATTTATACCTTACAGATTGAATAATATCAATCAGGTAAATATAGGTTATAATCTATGATAATAATCGGGCTATGCAATTGATTTGCATTTTTAAATCACTACACACAGAATTTATTAACTTTTTTTTATATTTAATATTTCGTTCTTCCTTTTCTAATTTTTTTTAATACATCTACAAAAAAAAGCTACGTTTTAACTAATTACTACCCCAGAGTGCCTCTAGATACACTTTGATTTTTTCTCTGTGGATGATATATGTCAAACCTTAGTGTTGGGTGCACCCTTCAAGAGTACTTTCCTTCCCCTTGAATAGTTTCTATTTTATAAACAAATTGAGTGGTTGTATTCATTTACACCTGGTGCGGTTTGTTTTATGTTTCTTTACAAACACTGTGAATCAATTCAGTAGAAACTAGTGACATCATTGAGAAATGAGGCACGAACTGGCTCATGCCTCAGTAATATCACTAGCTCCTAGTGAATGAAAAGGACACATTGTTATGAATATTAATATAGCCCCCAATATAGTTGCCTCCACTTGTGAAGGCAACAGTTTAAAATGAACATCAATATATGTGAATTATTAAAAGAAACATTTTGTCTTTTTAGGGAAAATATTTATTATTTCTTTCTGTGAACACATCATAAAACTGTACTTTCACATTGATAGAGTAAGTTGGTGCAATGGCGATGCAAAGCTGTGTTTAATTAGTGGATTACAGACGGCCTTCCTATCCTTTCATCATGTTTTCATCAAACCAGAATCGCCATGGTGCAGGCTGCAATTTCAGGGACTACACAGCAATTCTGTTATAATGTCAGTCAACCTGCTCCCATCTATTCCATCTGCCCGTTCCTATAATATAGGAACAGAACATAGCATGAACTGAATGAAGAAAATTGCTACCATACCTTAAGGGGACAGTAGGCGAGTGTGAAGAGTATTGGGATTGAGTGACAAGAAGCTTCTGTTAAAGTTAAAAAATAAAATACAATACAGTGCCATGAATGTAATTGTAGCCTATACCTCAAACACTAGAAAATGATAGGTTTAAAAGAATAGGCTCGGTGAGTATATGAGAAGATTTGGAACATACGGTACTTTGCTACTCTGCAAATTAGTGAGTAATGAAAGATTTAATGAGGAAAGGTGGGCTTTAAAATGCATACACCGACACTTCTAATACAGCACAGACTTTTCTTCTACTAGTTTAGAACTTCTGAATTATCAATTTACATGTGTTCTCCAACTTTTAGTAATATTTATATTTAGGCCCAAACTACCTCCCTTCACTGTAACACCTCAAATTATGCTGTTTTTAATAGTACTTACCTAACGGCCTGCTCAAGCACTTACTGCATTGTCACCATGGTCTAAAGATGGAATAACCATTTAATAAGACAGGTGACCCGTGTCTCCCCTGGTCTATCTGCATCATTATAATGTACTATATGTAACTGCATCATGAAGTCAAGCATTATAATGTGTTATCTAACATTACACAGCATAATGAGGGGAGTCCTGAGGAGTCACATGTCTGCGGTCCTGTCAAACTGTTTTTATAATGCTCTTAGTGGGGAGCCGGGTTGTCTTCAGAGCATGCTGACATCACTGGTTATAAAAATACCTATAAAATCTATATCATTATAGCAGTCTCTGTGTATAATGGAAGGGGGGCGTTCTTTAAAAAACAAATAAAAAAAACAAAACACTTATTGCACCGTGCGTAGCACTGAGATTTGTACATTCAGATAAGTAAATGCTAAACACAAGTAGTACAGAAAAGAAAATAAATATTGTGTATTCACAATACTGCAAGATCTGCAAATTGTTGCAGTGAAAAAGTGCTATTTGTCCAGCATATTAAAGGCCGGATTTATTAAGGAAAGTAAATGTACATTCCGTTTGTGACTTTATATTCCCCGTATGTATTGGATGTATCCCGTAGTGTATTGTCTGTAAGAGCAGAGTGGACCTAGACTTGTATTCAACAAGAGACGTATCTTTACATCTGCCCCTTGTAATACAGAGTTTGTATGCCCAATTTATGAACGTTTAAAAAAAATCACACAATATGTTTGTTTTGCAAGCATTACCAAATCAAGTCCTTATATATGATACACAAGTTGTTTTAGGTATACAGAGAGATATGGTGCAGGTGTGACGATAAACACTGCCTACCTCCAGCTGTTAAGGAGATATTCCAGAGCAATGGAGTACATTTTCTTCCTAACAAAAAACACTAAGGGCTAGATTTACTAAGCTGCGGGTTTGAAAAAGTGGGGATGTTGCCTATAGCAACCAATCAGATTCTAGCTGTCATTTTCTAGAAAGTACTAAATAAATGAAAGCTAGAATCTAATTGTTTGCTATAGGCAACATCCCCACTTTTTCAAACCCGCAGCTTAGTAAATATACCCCTAACTCTTGTTTTTAGCCAGAAACAGCAATCCTCAGTCTATAACTGCTAGTCCAACATATTACATAGCCCAGTATATACAGCTCAATTTCCAGCATAAAGTACAATGTCCATAATATTATAAAGCTCTATGAACAGCATATTATAAATACACAATAAAGTCCAGTGTCCAGGTATTAAACTGCTCACTACACTGATTGGATAATATGCTATTTTTACTTTTCTTATAGTAAATTCTGGTTATGTTAAAACAATAAAAGGAAAGCAACCACCATACTGTAAACCAACAACAGTGCATGTTGCTTCCTATATTTTAATTCTCTGTCTGGACACGGCACTTACTAAATGCTATGTCCACCATGTGGGAGAGCTCTCTGTGACCATCTAACGCATATCAATGCTGTGTGTTTTGTGATGGTAGTGATATTCAGGAACAGATTGTGATCCCTCATGGAGGCGTGACCAAATCAGGCAGGGCCAATACAAAAGTAGGTAGATTTAGCACAACGTTATACCAAGCCGGGGTGGAAGTAGATCAGGCCTATGTAAGATGCAATGGTAGGCCAAATCACAGCAACAGGAGGTGGACCCTGTCACAGAGGGTGAGGTTAACACAGAAGTAGGCAAAGTATCGCACTGATAGGTAAAGCAGACAAAAGTAGGTGGAGCCAATGGGTGGAATACACGTACTGGTTTACGTGAGTTGTGCAGCTTAATCTGACTGCAGGGATTTCCCAGGGTTAGCATTAGTGTGATTGTAGTTGGTTCTGGGAAGTCCTTTCTATTGTATGAAGCCCAGCTATCATCGAACAGATCATTCTAAATGGGGTTTCATCCATTGTCAATCTCCCACTGGTTTTGAAGTCTTCCTAATGACCAACCAGAGGTCAAAGTGGCGGTATGAATAATGTAATGGTAATCTTAGTGAATGGAATTTGATAGTTTTACAATAAAGGCAGTAGAAGAAATGTCGGTAGGGCATACCACCATATACACCCTCACTTCGACCACTGTGACCAACACACAATACAGAGAGCATTCATAGTGTCCACCAAACAATACAGAGAGCATTCTAGTGACTGCCACACAATACAGAGAGCATTCTAGTGACCGCCACACAATACAGAGAGCATCCTTGTGGCCGCCACATTTTTTTTATATTTTCCTTTGTACACCAGCTTTTTTATCCTGGCCCACTTTGTCTTTGTAACATTTTACCATATATAGGATGAGTTCAAATGAGATGAAAACAGCTATTGCCATGTGCTACTCTATTGAAAAAATTGATATACTTAGAAATACAATTGCAAGTTATGTAATATTTGCACTAGATTAACTAATTTTTTTAAATGACCCTTGTTGATATCACATAAAGGAAGGGAATCATCAATGATGTCATTATGTCAGTCACAGAAGTGGTGGGACCCATATATATATATACACACACAATTAAATATACTTTAATACTACTAATCACTCCAAGGCTGGCACACACCCATGCTGAACACACACCTACAGTAGCCGTGTATGATTGAATAACCGACATCAGTCACAACTGGTGAACGCAACATTGCTCATAAACTAATTTGGTCTCTCAAACTGTGAATTCAAAATGCTTTTCAGGCTAAACTAATCAAATACCTTAAAAAACACTCTGCCGTAATCATCTTGAAAACACAAAACACCTTCCAGCCTCTATAGTGGAAATCAGAAAAAACAAGAGACTGATTCAGATCCACTGGCTGAGAGGTTCTTTCTATTCTAGGTATATTTTTGCAAATATTAACCCAGGAGTGAATCCTAGCTCTCTATCCACTAATTACTAGCATGCTTTTGGCTATGTAAAAGCAGTACGTGCAGAAGGTACATTTTATGAAATTACAGCAAGTCAGTTCTCATTTTTCATGTGATTATATGTGTTTCTCTGTATTCCATTATAATATTATGATTCTCTGAGGCCTGGAAACTTTGCTTATTAAGTCATGATTCCCCACACAAAACACTGTATGATCTAAATCACAGGAGGTCACCAGTTAAAAGTATCTTCACTTTACAAAAGAGTTCTAATTATGAGTCATTAAAGTCCCTGTATTAGATGAAAAGGTAATGCTGAAACATGATGCACTTGCCCCTTTAACATCTTGTATTGATTAACCCCTTCAAGGCCAGGGATGGTAACTCTAGAAGAAAAAAATCTTTGACGCCACAGGAGAGAAATTTAATCTTAATAGTTTCAGTCCAGAGTAACATTCAGCAAGCTCCCAAACTATCCTGCATTCTTTGTATCTTCTAATTAGATAACAGATGGAGGAGTTCATAATCATCTAGGCAGAAAAAACCCCAACTTATTCGAACTATAAAAACTAAGAAAGTGCATTACATCTTAGATACAGTGATTGTAAACATGTCTCTAAAGATAAGTTACCTCCTCTTTGGTACTTTGGTTTGTATGCTGAAGCCTCTTCATATCAGTTTTGGATTGTTTTAAGTTAAGTTTTAACTGAGAATGTTCCTCCTTTAATGTTTTAAATTCTTGCTGTAAGTTGTTCAGTTCTGAGATGATAATACAGGTCTCCTTTGTTTTTTCATTTAGCTAAAACGTAAAAAACAAAAAAACAAAAACACAATTATTGGTTTCACACCAGTGGTTAAAGTGGAAATTTAGAAGTGGAGGCATGGAAAATGTAAGTGAATGGGATTTGATAGTGTTAGAGTGAAGGCAGTAGGAGAAGTGGCGGTATGGCATACCTCTGTATACCAGCTTACTTCAACCACTGGGTTTCACTATAAAATAAACACCATTATATGTTTCACTAAAAAGTTAAAGAAGATGCATTGTTCTCTTTAAACTACCAAATAAAAGGATCACCGGTCAACGTGGCCACATGCAGATTGAAAGACGAATACATGCACTGGCTAGCGGTGGTCATATTCTGAGGGCATTTCTGCTGAGCCTGACAATTATTCCAGTGATTATCTGTCATTGGATGATTAGGGGGCCGCAGATATTGGCTGGGATTTTGCAGCATGTGCATTGAGCATACTGCTAGTTGAATCATGGGAGATGGAGTGATAAATGTTATGATGGAGATTAACCATTCTTATGCTGGGTAAACATAAATCAATATATCTTAAGTTAACTGCAAACTGCTACCAAAATGAACTACTCAAAATAAATCAAATAATTTTAAGACCAAAATAAATTGGATCATTTTCGGGCATGTCCGTAGATCCATTCGCTAGGTGGCCACTGTAGACCTGTGTGTGCCTTCATTTGCCGCTTGCACTAACAGTATACTCTTGTGATCTAGCTGAACATCTGCATCAACTGAAGCAGCAACTATTTCAGAAAAATATAACATGTCAAACTGTTTCCACTAAAGTATTTCCCAGTCTTTACTAGTAAATATACAGAATCCAGACATGACCTGTAAGTGTCTATGTGTCATAAGGTAGGGCAGATAAAATGCGATTTAAATACAAATATCTATTTTAATTAAAAGTGTTATTACAGTTTTATGCTAAAAAAAATATAATACATAAAAAGTTAGATATACAAACTTCATTTCATAGAGATAATTGTGACAATCTTCCTGTGAGTTTGACATTAGTACTCAGAGTTATTGTGTAATGTAGAGATATTTGGATTGCTTACATACTGACCTAGCCCCTCCCGCTTCACACTTACCCACAGATAGACTTGGTGGGATAAGAATGTTCTTAACATTCTAACTCTCTGATTGACTTCAGCTCATTCTAAATCTGCCCACTTTATCTGCTCTACCATCCATTCCAGGAATTATGACAATAAGTGATTTGACCACAGTCAAAAACACCTAAAATGTAATCTAATATAAGCTCAGCTTCAAAAATCTTTATTTTAATGAAACAATATGATGTACTTTGGTATGATGATCGTTCATCGTTGTAGCCTACACACAAATGTGATATCTGGCCGAAGTGTCGTTTATTGTGTAATTAGTCCAATAATCTGCTTAAAATGCCGTAGTGTGTACCCAGCCTTGGAAATAACCCAAGAACCCACCACTAAACACAGTGCAGCAACAGGATTCTTAATCTATCTATCCTTCAGAATGCTGGATAGAGATCTACAAATCACTCTTTACTTGCCTCTTTGGTCACCCATTTGTCCAAAACCTCTGGCCATCTACTACGGCTACAGCTACAGATGCTGAGCCATCACTCCAACCTACATATAACTGTTTCACCCTAATTAGCTCTCATTAGTGCAAGAAATAGATTAACAGCTTCTGCGGTGTAGGGGCTGGAGAGTACTCAAACAGTGCACTTATTGGGGTTATAGTGAGGGCGAATTCCAGTACATCTAATGCATTCTAACAACAGAAGGAATTTATTTTCTCATAGCTAGTTTATAAAAACCAGAAATAACCTAGATAACCAATGACTAAGGATTAAGGACCAAGGAGTAAAAGATAAATGGTAAAACACTTGTATTTAATAACAATATGAATGAGGCCTCTATCTCAACAAAAATGCCAAAGCAAAATGAAGGACCTAGATGGTCTATCCCTCAAAGGTAAACCCTCAGGTAGGATGCTCAATGCAAACTCTAATTTAGCCTGAATGGATTCTTTAACTTGCAGCTGGAACAAGTTTAGATGGGCATCATGTAGATACTGCCAGCTTTGAGTAAAATATTTTTTGTACAAAGTGCCTTATTTTAATTACTAAGAAAAAAGTTTTTTTGTGCACAATGGGAGAGAGCAGAGATAACAGAACGTGCTGTAAATTCCCTGACACGGCTTCAGAGCCAGGTTCTAAACTCAGGCTTCCTTAATCCAGTCCCTAGAAAATACACAGCATAGATCAGTATGTGCACAAGACACTGTATAACACTTTTTCCTTAAAACTGACTGGTTCTCCCTAAAAGCACACACATAAGAGAAGATGCTAGTGTGCGAACATTTTTCTGTGGTAAGATGCATTAGAAAACGCTGTGTAACCACCATTAGTGCCCAGTTGATTGTTGCCCTTCTCATTATTCATAGCAGAGCTTATATCTCCCTCTCCGTCACTGTGATGATGCCTGCACACCATATATATCCAATGCTGTCTCAGCTGTGTTTCCTATTCTTCCAAATCATGTGCCCACATTACCACACATATAGCATTGGGCAAAGCTGGCAGCATTTTGCGATTCACATTACCCCTGACAATAGCCATAGATGTTACTAACATAATTTTATTGTATAGTATTTGGCCCAGAAACGCTTTCATAAATGTAAATCTTATCATGTAAATTCATGGGCAGGAGAAGAGATCCCTGAGGTTTAATAATGTTTAAAATACTTGTTGTAAATTTCAATGCATGTTTACAGTATAAACGTTTATTGTTCTTTCACCTAATCATAAGATTAACATGAAACACATTCTCCAAACTGATGGTTGGGATTGTACCAACACAACAGTCAGCGGAAAGATGAATAAGACAATGTTACCTGTTCCACTGCCTGCTTGTGATTTGCTTGTAATAAATTAATGTCCAGTCTTAAATCACGAACGTTCTGCTCAGCAGACCTCAGACTTTTTGTAGATCTCCTGCACTGTTTCTTTGACAGTTCCAAATCTTCTTGCAGGCTCGCTATTGTCGTCTCATAGCATTCAGCCTTGAACAGAAAAATGTGTAATTTGATGGAGATTTTTCAAGAAACTTTTTAGATAAAAACATTTAGGAGATTTAAAGATCACTAGATGATTGCAGTATAAAGCTAAAGCAACCGCTTGTTACTTTGAGACATTTTTTTTTTCTGTTTTTTTTTTTACAGCCCAGAGCTGCGTTTAGCTGTGATCGGGATCTTTAAACAATTCTCTTAAGTTGATGATGGGGGCACACATAATGTAGCAGCCAATGTCTGACCTGCGTGTGAAGATACAGTTGTAAAGGAGTTCCTCGGCAAAACGTGTGAATACAATTTTTCTTCTTTCTTTTTATCAGAGAACAGAGCTTGTACAGATAATAAAAGGCATCGGGTTTTGTAATCCTCCAGTCATCTAACCTCCACAGAGGGGCAAACAGAAGCAACGTGCAGTTCCATGGTGTCGGAAGCCACAACCAGAGGATTAAAACAAGTCTTATTACTGTACAAGCTCCAATACTCTGCTAAATTTAAATTACTTATGGGAACAATTCAGATTGCCATACCAATTTCTGCTACTGCTCACTGTGCCCACAACATGGGGGTTGGGAGCATTAAATAGACCTGGGGATTCCTTTTAGGGAAACTGCAATTATAACCATACCTTGTGCAATATACATACATAATCATTTCCAGTGAGACGTTTCACGCTGAAATATAATAAAATCACATTTCAATTACAAGCTGCTGCTATATGACAGAGAGCCCTACCACCTGCATGAACCTGTATATACCACTTTCCATATGGTTAGTTCAGATATGTTACACTCCATCTTGTTTTGGGCAAATCGTTCCTTATACGTCCTTGTCCGCCAACTATACATCCAGAACAGAGATTTGTAGCGTAGACATTGGCTTCTTATAGCAGATATATTTAAATACCTTCTATTTTTAGAATGCTGACGTTTTCATTTCTTTACAGGGCTTTGCGGTTCCTTTTAGCTCACTTGACCCGAATATAAAGGATGAGAATTCAATATCTACATTTTTGGATTTGTGAGGCGAAGCTATTTTGTAGCAGAGAAATGTAAATACCTTCTGTTTTAATAAAACTACTGGTGTAAAACCAAGAAACCATATTATTGGATCATCATTGCTAGCTGGGGGCACAGTCTCAATGAGAGACGATACATTTCACTGTTACAAAACCCACTGCTATCTACCACTAAATTAGCTTGAGAACGCAGCCAGCGTTTTAGTGGATGGATAAAAACCACAGCATTCGCAATCGCTCGTGTGACACCAGCTTAAAGAAAATAAAATTACCTGTGTTGTATAATGTTTCATTTGTTTCTCTGCTGTAGCCAGATTCAGGAGCAGGACTTTCATCTGTGCTTCTGCCTCCATAAGATCACTTTGAGCAGAGCTATTTTTTTTATGTAACTGGTGAATTTCATCCTCCAATTTTATCAGGCGATTTTCTTGTTCTTTAATCTTTGAGAAGAAGATATAATGTGTTACGCAATGATTACATTGTTTTCTTTAGCTTTAGATGCAGCTATTTCCACTGTGTTTTATCAAGAAATATTTATATATTGGTCAAACACTAACCGACAAACAGTTACATTTCATATTTATGTATAAAATGTAAGTTTATTATATTACGTGAGTAGTGTGAATAATTGCATGAACAACTGTGAAAGACATCATCATCATCATCATCATTTATAGAGCGCCACTAATTCCGCAGCGCTGTACAGAGAACTCACTCACATCAGTCCCTGCCCCATTGGAGCTTACAGTCTAAATTCCCTAACATACACAAAGACACACAGAAGGAGACAGACAGACAGACAGAGAGGGAGTGACTAGGGTCAATTTTGATAACAGCTTATTAACCTACCAGTATGTTTTTGGAGTGTGGGTGGAAACCGGAGCACCCGGAGGAAACCCACGCAAACACGGGGGGAGAACATACAAACTCCACACAGATAAGGCCATGGTCGGGAATCGAACTCATGACCCCAGTGCTGTGAGGCAGAAGTGCAACCACTAAGCAACTGTTCTGCGGTATGAATGTGGAACACATCCTTATCATTAGCCACCTCTAACACCCGCAGTCAAGGACTATATAATCTATTACAGTTGCCATGTGAAGACATTTCTCCCCTATGCCAAAGAGAGGCAAACATAACCGTATCTTGCCCAAGACAAACACGTGTGGAAAACGCATATGTAAACGTCTTTTTACAACTTCCAAAGCGCTTCTATTGAGATGAAAGTTTTAAACTGCATTGACGCAGCTCCATTAAAATGGAAAAAGGATGTTTGAAAACGCACCGCAGGACCAAGTAAGCCAAATGTACATAAAATGTAATAAGCATGGTTTCATTTGGCACAATTATATTTGTTTTTACATTCGCTGGCATGCACTTAAATTGCATTAGAAATGTATTTTAAACACACTACGTTAAGATCACTTGGTACGTATCCATAGATTCACCTCATAAAAGACATAGCTGTGCTGTAAGCTGACACCTTTCCTTTCTCTGATTAAAAATGGCAACACACACTTAAACAATTTATTGCATTACAACAAGTTTTGGTATATGTTCATTTTTGTTCTTTCTGTATCATGTGTCATGGCTCACTGTTTTTGGTATGTTATGTACGGACCCTTTGTGACGCCTTATAAATTAAAGATAATAATAATATATTTTTTACTTAACAGAGTATTTTCTTTTTCTTTTTTTAAGAAAAAAGAAAGCTATCTGTCTTTCAGACAGCTATGTTTTGTGGGAGGAGTCTGTGACAGATTGCTGCGTGAAGGAGGGGCTTGTACATGGGTGGTGCTGGTTATATTGTTAGTATAAGATCTAGCTCAGGTTCTGTTGTTCATACACTGTATTTGGACAATACTTACAGCTTCTCTGATTTATGTATGTCTTCCTCCAACAAATTTACCTCAGCCAGACATTACTCTGACTACGATACACCCAGATTCAGCCCTGCACCTGCCCAAAACTTCCTCTACCCAATACAGCACCCTGTTAAGGATTCGTCTCCAGAAGAAAGGCTTAACATTTTCTTTTGTCTGATTAAAAAAACTTACAAAATTAAGCAAACAAAAAAGGAGTACACCAAAATTTTGTAAAACTTAATAAAATGGTAAATTAAATAATAAACTATTTAAATGTATTTGGCAAAAACTACTACTCATGTACAGTAGTATAAGTAATGATGCACCACCAACTGTAAAAATTAAGGATAACATAAGTGAACTCGGAAATCCATGACATATATAAAACCACTTGGCCTGTGAGTGCTTTAATATTGTTAATCATCATCATCTAACATTGCTAACTGTAGGCTAAATAAAAATTAAGAGCACATCAGATCTCAAGACAGGAGCAACACTAATTACAATGTCACTGAACTCTCAACAAAGGGATTGAAACAATGTACAGTTATGTGAAAAGAATATAACAATACTTGAATGTTATACAAACAGATGAATTACAAATAGGTAAGTGGGGAATGGCAACACCTAATGCAAGTGCTTAGTGCTCTAATAGAATAATTTAAAGCTGTACTACTGCTGGGAAAAATATTTAACTAATATGACCGCCCCCCTCCCTTGACGGCAGGGCCGGATTAACCATAGGGCTAACTGGGCTACAGCCCAGGGGCCTATGGCATCCAGGGGGCCCTTGAAAGTGCTCAGCAGCAGTATTGATCGGTCGGAGGCAGGGGCGCCCCTGGCGCGATCAGTGCTGCTGAGCACTTTCACTGCGGTCCTTCTCCGGCGCGCTGTAGTCTCCTTACTGAGGAGATCTCGTGAGTCTCACTCTCACGAGATCTCCTCAGCAAAGAGCGTACAGCGTGCTGGAGAAGTGCCAGGGGGCGGGGAGCTCGGATCACGGGAGGGGGCAGGCAGCTTGGATCACGGGGGGAGCCTCACGGGGGAATGGAGGCCCCCTTAGCCCAGGGGCCTCCATTCCCTTAACCCGGCCCTGCTTGCCGGAGCCACAGTGAGGAGAACTGGCAGATCAGTCAACTGAACGCTCTTCGGCGGCAGAGAGGTGAGTGAGGGGAAGCCTTCCTCCACCCCAGGTTTTGAGCCAGAGAAAGAGAGGACCCTAGAAAAGATGTATAGGAGAATGGGGCACATTAGGAAAACATCTTCCTAGGTGGAAGTTCAGGTTCATAAAAAACCCATTCCATTATTTCATTTAACAAGTAAATTAAAAGGAGAAAGCCACACATTTTTCATTCATCTCACCCTAATAGACATCATATTGGTTTGCAAATGATTATCTCCTGTCATCTGGTACAAAACATATATTAAAGTTGTTTGTAGCCTATGCACTTGTGAGCTGGAGATTTTAATATGCATCAATTCAGTTTGAAAAGACAGTAAGTATTCAGAGCTCTGACATCCCTTCCCTTCCTATTCTCTATAGTAGAACTTGGTAAACATGCACAACTAAATAATAAAAAAAAAAAATATTGAAAAAATGTTGGAGCTCTCTGCACTGCAGAAAGGCTTAATTTTTTGAACTGTAAAGGGGTTGAAAATAAGTAACAAGATTTGCAAGAAAATGTAATATTCATCATAGTTCAAGAGATGTCGAAGAATGGTCAAATGGTCAAATGGGTTTTCTGTAGAGTAATTTTTAACTAAATGTGATCTGAATTTATTGATACAAATTTCTAAAGTACTGTATGCTCTAATTGTATATACTGATTAACCACTAAATACATTTTCTTTTTCTGTTAACTTCTGAAATTATAAGTAGACAAATGTTGAGGACAAAGATATTATAGTTAAACAGAAGATGAAGCTGGTGCAATAAAACAGAATAAACTCTGAAAGAGCTAAACTCATAAGGTCACAAAGATTATGTTAAATACGAGTTTGCATTTGTAAACACTAGAGATGCTCAGGCTCAGTTCAGTTCCTCGAGAACCGAACACATCCGAACTTAGGGGGTTGGCATTTTTGCGCGTCCTCAGAATTGAAAACGAGGCAAAACATCACCGTTACATCATCGGATCTCGCAAGTTTTGGATTCCTTTTTAAGATCCAACATGGCGAGGGGTGAGAGGGAGGGCGGACTGCCATTTTTCTTTTCTGCCACTGATGTGTGCCAATGTGTCCTAGATGTGGTAGGAACTGCCGTGTGTTTATGTCATTGCTCTGTCGCTTACCATCCATCCAGGTCGCTGCAGTATTTGTCCGAAAGTGTATGAAAATAATGTTGTGATCTGTGAGGTGGCCAATATTGACTGCAAATGACTTGAGTGTTATGGAGGTTAATAATGTTGGAACAAAAAAAAGAGCAAAATTATGTGATTTTAGCTATTTTAGGATTTTTTCTAAAAAATACAAAATCAAAAAACACACGAGGGCGGTTCTGCCAAAACCAAAACTAAAACACAAAGCTAATCCAGATCAAAAACCAAAACACACGAGGGCGGTTTTGCCAAAACCAAAACAAAAATACGAAGCTAATCCAGATCCAAAACCAAAACCAGTTTACAGGGGTCAGTGAGCATCTCTAGTAAACACCCATTTTAACACTGTGAGCAGCATACATTATTCAATTAAAGCCAAAAAAAACTGCACATATATTATTAACAAATGACAAAAGTATCTTAGTAGATTCACACATAGATCCTAAGTATGGGTCACCTCATGTTTATTTTCTTAGGCTTTTCATTATTGCCCCTTAAAGTGATAAGACCACACTTGCTGCATTTTACAGTATACAGCTGAAAGATGAAGAAGCAGCGCTAGATCACTGAAACGTATGTCCGACAATGTGCTATCTTCCTCAGTCTGGGAACCAAGCTCCGATCATGAGTCTCCGGGCCAATCACTGCCAAATACCATTATCAGATGTAACGCTGCCAGGGGGCTCCTATCGTTTACTGCAAGACTAACAAAGACTTCTCAATGGCTGATTAAAACAGAAAAAAAATTCTGACATTTACCCTTGGACACTAAACCATGTACCTTGCCTACTAAACCTACTTGGATTGGTGTAATTGAAATCAGCCATTACTTAATAATAACTGCAATAATGAGCTATTTTTCTAAGTGCCATGTGCAGGCCTGTGCCATATGTTACTTTTAAAATAGGTTTCCATTGTTGTTAATCCTTATGCTTCTGCGAGGACCGGCAATGCCTTGCGGAACACTCAGTACATAGAATGGAGCCATAGTTGTGTTTGATCAACTATGTGGCGTTATAAAGTGGTGAGAGAATGTAGGAAGTAATCACACAACGTTTCAATTTGACCAAACATTGCAATATCTAGGGAGATGACATGTTTTATTTTCACACTGCTTTTAAAAGTAATGAAATTAGGGGACTTACTCAGACACACCTGAGGAAAATAACTCTCTGCTCCTGACATGCCCAGTAATATTAGCAACATAAAACGGCTTACTCCAGTCAGCTGTTCAAACTAGTGAGCTCACAGCTGCAGATCCAAGGCTGTGATTATTAAAAAATAATTGTGTATTAAGCTTGGATTAAAAAGTGCCCTATAAACACACATTTTGATTTACAGCAAAGGAAGCCATGAAATTCCATTTACAATTACAAAACGCTTGCGAAGGAACATTATTTAAAGTTCATTAATGATCCTGGATTTTAGTTTCTCTACGTGCAGTGTGAGATTTTTTGTATTTGGGAGGGAAGAAAATATTACAGAGTCATATGTGATTAGTTCAAGAAAGGAGAATTGTACCATAAAATAAACACTTATTTTATGGTCCCAGTAGTCTATACCTTATCCTGTGACATGACATGGATGCTGAGGAAGGTTACAGTGTATTAGCAACACGGCAATGCCACCACCGAGTATAGTACTTTTAATAATATAACCAGCTCTCTTCCAGTGTGCACACTTAAGTCGACATGCTTCATACTCTCCATAGCACATTGTATGGAAATATGGCAAAACATTGCTGGCAAAAGTAAAAAGGTGGAATTAAAAAGCTTACATCAAAAAGTGATGGGAAAATAAATTTAGAAATTTGCAAAGAAAAACAAGACAGGTAATAAAATAGACATTTAGGGCCTCGTTTAGAGTCGGACGCAATGTGCGTCTAAGACGTGGAGGAGTGGCAGTGTGCCGCAGCTTGGTAGGGTATTATAAGTGGCATGCAACCCCAGTTGCAACCCACTCGTAATACCCTACCGAGCTGCGAGCAGTTCCTGCAGCTAACTACTTGGTTTCTTTCCAGCAGGTCTCGAGGAAAAGTCACCGGATGGGAGCGGGATCTGCATCTGAATAGTGGACCCTGGAACAGGAGCATCCGGACAAGACAACCTGGGGAGGAAGGTAAGTGCACTACCCAGCCTTCCCAGACGCGAACACGGACCTTTTCGTTATTTAACCCATGACATTACAATCCATCTGTGGACAGGCGGCTGATGCTTTTGTGCTAGAGACCCAAATATTCCAAGCATACATCTACAGCTTTCCAATGGTATAATATTGAATAATGAAGTGTTTATTTATTTCTTTGTTTTTAAGAGTAATTTTGCCTAACATTTTGATTATCTTGTCATATGATTTATTTTTGTTTTAGTTTTGCAATATAATCAAGCACATCCACATAATCTCTGAATCATATCTCTTCCTATATTTTTATCCCCTTTTCCCTTCCCTTTGCGCTGGGGAATTCAGTTTTTTTGTTTTGCCTATTTTAGAAGGTTGAGACCATCTCCTTTGTTTTGTTCCCCTTGGCTGCCTTATTTCACCTCCACGTGGGAAGCGCAGAACCCCCATCTTTTTATCCTTAACTACTTGCGTCACCTAATTCCTGGCGCACATTTTTTGATGTGTGCTGAGTCTGCGTCTTACTGCATTTAAGATTTACCTATGAGGTTACACCCCCTGTGTCTATATTATACAAGTTCACGCCGTCACAATTCCACGATCCGCCATTTACCTCGTAGTAAGCCGCAAGTGTAAAATGCGTCCAAGATGCAGGTGCATATGATGCTTGCTGCACATGCGTGATAGTGGTTTTGTGGTCAATGTGCCTAAAACAGATTTGCATCCGACTCTAAATGAGGCCCTTAAGCTCCATGTTGGTGCTAGAGAGGGCTACAATATACATTTCTGAAGGCACATTTTCAGATATGAATAAATAAGACGTAGTTTACATACAAAATTTAATCAAATATCATCAGTAACAGGGAAACCCTTTGCATTTTGCTAGTCGGAAGTGAGGTTTCACCCAAATGGGGAATGTCAGCTTACAAAACACACAGGATTTTCTTGTTGACTAGTTTAACTTTCTAAATGCTGCAGCAACCAATGAGCTGAGCATGTTTTGAACAACTAGAATCAGGGGCGTAACAATAGGGGTAAAGGCAGCTACAAGCCCCTCGCTCTGCTCTCAAAAGAACAGATTGGAGACCTTTACTGAGTGCATTTTCAGTAGAGGTCCCCCCTCAGCTCTATCTAGAATGGAGTAGGGGGGCCCAAGAGGTGAGAATGGCATTGCCAGGCCCCATAGCAAAATTCTCACCTCCTGGGCCCCCCTACTCCGCTCTCGTCAGAGCAGAGCGGGGACCTCTACTGAGAATAAACCATTCCAACCATGATCACAATGGCTTCTAAACATGTCTCATTCTAAGGAGGAAACCCAATTCTGGAACAGTCCACGGAGACACATCGTGCCCCTGTTAAGGCTGGAATCTCCACTGTTAAGGAGACTCCTTACTGTAATGGCTGCACAGCCGAAAATCGCAATGATGTCCGGTGGCACATTGCCGCCAACTGAAACTCCCCCAAAGGGTGTTAAGGAAAATACCTTTGATATTTACATATTAGATTTATATATTGTGTTGTAAAGTGTTCTTTAATATAGGAGCAACTTGAATGCTAGCCCTTTCTTTGGAAACTAAAGTCTAGAGAAATATTGCATGCAATGTTATGTGATGTTTATCCTAGAGTAGGATATGATTTATGAAATAAAAATATATGTTTTCAGTTTGCTATAACTGACAGCAGAATTGCGTACACATTGTGTTTGTGTACTTCAGCACTAAGCCAACAACATGCATTTTCAGTCATTTATGTATCATTACACTGTGATTTGTGGAAGATAGTTATATAGCTTCAAAAGCATGCTAGAAGATCTGCTCGTGTAGTCCAGCTACTGTAGGAATATGTAAAAACAGATATCAAACAAGATGAAAACTATATAGGGCACATTGCCTGATCCCCCCCCCTAACAGTCAATATCTACCCCACTGCTGCAGCTAAGCTTTGAATGTTATGTTCAACATAAATAGCCAAGTGCATTTCAATGCAAGTTCAGTACGCCAAAACTATAAAATCACTGCTTTCCCTAAGGAACTGTGTATATGTAGATAATCTTAAAAAGAAAAATAGTAAAACGAGGAAGATGAAATACGTGTGTCATACATATCTTATCTGTAGTCATATACTGCTTACCATTCATTTGGAATAGATTATGCATAGCTCTGTCATAAGCAGCTTGTGTATAAACACTGCAATCAAACATTTTAGCAAAACATAGAGCAGTGTAAGCAGAGAGCTAATCTGAAGTAAAACAGACAGAGTCTCCTATGACTTTCTGCATTATTTCTATTATAGATGTGTATATTAGGGAATTTAGACTGTAAGCTCTAATGGGGCAGGGACTGATGTGAGTGAGTTCTCTGTGCAGCGCTGAGGAATTAGTGGTGCTATACAAGCAAATGGTGATGATGATGATAGATGCACTAACATCTGCTACATCTATGCAAAGAGCAATCATTGTCACACGCAGTACAACCCTCAGCTTGTCACCCCGCATTATGGGCATTAAATTGCCTCCCACCAGGGGTTTGCTGGTAAATTTTAGCCCAGTGGGAGAGACATGGCTCAGCAGCCTAGTCTCATTTTAAAGGTAAAAAATGCAGGTAGCTCAGTTACCCAGCCCAAGGTAGCCCACTATGGGATCAGCCCATTGGGCAGATGCTCCCCAGCCAGCCCATGCTCCCCCCTCCAATACTCCGATCCCCAGTCACTCTGCAATAATTAATTTCAGAAGGAGCAATGGGTGACACAAGACTAGTAAAGACAACAGAAATAGATGATGTATTCTCCCTCTCTTCTAACGATCCCTACTCCACTCATAGTGTCAGACCAATCTTGCTTTCTCTACCAGAAAGCTGGGGAGACTCCCGAAATTTGGGGAATCCTTCCAGACTTCCATGAGAGTAAAACTGAATCACCTGGATTCCACCTCTCCTCTTGTAAAGGAGGTTGGGCTTTGATGACACAATCAGCGTCATCAGGCTTCTCTGGAGGTCCCGATCATTATCATGGCCCTTCGCTGAAAGTAGGCAAGTATGTTTCAGACACAGTAGTGAGGGACGGTACAAGTGGTTTCTTTGGTGGCAAGAGTGTGGGACATCCCTGACAGACCGTGCTTAATATCATGTTATAGAGAGGATAGCAAATGTATTACAGTGATATTTAGTAAAGTTTAGTGGGTTCCAGAGAAAATGCAAAGTTAACAGCCCATTAAAATCTAAAATGTAATTTAAAAGGGTCCTCAGATAAAACAGTGAAACAAAGATACCACAGCATTCCAGTCTTCAAACAATGATGTAACACGCGGTTATTAGGATGCCAACATTTATTTTGTGTCTTAGAAAGAAATCTTCTGCACTGTTTGAAGACTGCAGTGCCAGGAAATCTCTTTTTTCACTCGATATCCGTCAAAACTGGTGCACAACTAACATAGATGTGGAATACAGCACTTTTTGTGCACAACTAGCTGTTAATTGTATTCATGTGCATGTATCTTTCCTTTATATATTCTACCATGGCATAGTATACATATTGCATAAAATATATGTATATATTTTTGGTTCTGTGGCTACAAGTATAAAGCAGTTTAGGAACACAAGTTTAATAGTGCAGTGAATGGAAAATATTTAATTTCCAACAAAACTGATTGCTACGATGTACACGCACATTATTATTATTATTATTATTATTAGTATTGTAGGAGATAAAAAGAGAGTGAGTACAATTTTACTAGATATTGTTACTTATTTAAAAGCTACCATACCTTATGGTTATGCTTCCTATATATTTACAGTTAATCCTATATAGGGGTGTTCTGCAGGGCTATCGATCTGTGAAGTACTCACTATTTTAACTAAAATATGGAACTTGTGGGAAATGATAGTTAAATACAAGCTCCCTAAAGTAATATAATAACAAACCACATTCACAAATATATATTCAAAGATTATAATTCAATAACAGGACTTGAGATATTTAAAGCTTAGTGTAAGCTGCTATTCTCTGTTATGCTGTCATTATAGAACAAATCAATAGCCTTCAAAACCAACATACTCTAATCAACAGAAATAATTACCTTCTGAGCATCACACTTCTTTTTGGACCTCAGTTGTTCCATTTCACATTCCATGTCTGCAGCCTGTTTCTTTAACTTTTCTATGTGTTTTTGCTCATCCTGGTGACGATGTTGACCTTGGTTCAGTTCCTCGCGTAAACCTTTCACAAGTTCTTCAGAATTCTTGGCCTAACAGGTAATGAGGCGTTAATCACATGAATAATACAAAAGCAGGACTCACATTTTAGCTACTGCAACTGCAGATATAGTTTATAGGAGAACACCAACCAGTGTTCAATTCAATTTATATACCTTCATTTATTTTAAGATGATTTGCTAATCACTGTTGAGCAGAACTCGTAAGTGCTGTACTTCACCCATAGGGGAACATCAGAAAAAAACATCTTAATGATTGGCAAACCTTATTGAGAAGCAGAGGATACGAACTTACAAAAATGGTGGAGATCACATTTAAAAGTGGAGCTAAACACAAGATATTAAATTCATTTAAGTCAAACTAAACCTTTTTTTTTAGTTTTAATAACCAACAAATTATGTTAAATCAAGAAGCAAATAGAACACTTTTCTTTCCCCAAACAAAATGTGCTAGAATTATCATTGTAATCAGATAAAAAAAAGAAAGCAGGGCAAGTAAGTTGATGTATCATTTTCAGCAATATCAATGTTCAAATAGTTTTTCATAGAGATGGATTCAAAATATGAATGGCCCGGAGAAAAATATGTCACATTTAACACTATAATTTGTTGCAGTAAAGTATAGCAGGGTATAGAGCAAGCAGGAATACTGTAGCATCAATACTTTTTACATGGTGAAGCTATTATTGGTCAGAGTTATGAATGGACCTTATGCACAGAGGTCCCGTTTCATGTTTGGACGCAAGTCCATTTGTGCGCCATATCTTGCGTGAAACAGCTCTGCACATGTCCAGGAACGGACCTTACGCCAATGAATGTAAATTCTTGCAATTCCTGTCCGAACGCAAATGACAAGGTGGAATAAAGGTGGGAAGGGGTGGACGGACATAGGGAATGTACAGTAAGGGTGTGTGTCAATGCAGATGAGGCCACCAATTCAATTCTGGGTTTCTATTAAGTATGCTTGATTTCAGACATGTAATTTGAAGCAGGCGACTGATAGTGATGACTGGCACAGCATAGCGTTTGTTTGGAAAAGTACACATAGGCGTGCCACTAGCACAGAACTTGTGTATGCAAGATAGACCATAAAAATGCATTATATGTACAGTACCCATTAAGAACATCTTGATTTATATATTTAATGTAAAAAACAAGTATATATATATTTTTTTAAACTTATCATATTTTTTAATGATGATTATAGAGTTAAGAGTTGTTCTTTTATTTTCTATTAATGCGTTTTTTTATGCGTTTTGATGTGACTCTATATTGCACATGTGCTTATGTGTATACTGCACTCTGTTCTGCCTGTTAGCATACAGCAAGTACTGTGTAGGCAGAACATACTTACACTCAGATTCACAATAAAAAGCATCTTCAGATCCGCTATTGACAAATAGGGTTATTTGTCACACTTCTCCTGCATAGGAACAGGTGAAATCCCAAAGAGTCTGCAGTACAGGCTGTAGACAGTGTTAAATTCTCACTCATTCTTTCATACAGCACACAGGCACAGGTGCACCACATGAGTGTAATTAGCTTGTAATTTTCTTTACTGATGATTAGTTAGCGTTTGAGAGGAGAATAAAATACTGTCTGATTGTTGTGGGCGGTCACTAGACAGAAGATATATGTCTAGACAGAGAACAGAGACAGGGTCGCAGAGATTGTGAAAGGCTACAGGTGCCATTATATACTGAACATACTTCTGTCCATACCATCCTGACAATTAATTGGACAAATTATTCAGTTATCCTGGATTGAAGTGTTGTGTACATACCAACATCCTCACAATATATACATTATATATATATATATATATATATATATATATATATATTGATCGGATTATTTTGAGGCATGGGCAAAAATCTGGTACGCAGATGTCCATGATCAGCCCATGTGTGTGGTTATCTGTTGGACAGGCACCGAAGGTTAATTTGATCACTTACAGGTGTGGCGAAAACGGTGGCAGACTGGTTCCTAAAAGATATAATAAAAGACTGTGCGTTACAGTAAAGTAGACAAGCTATTGCCCATTTGAATTCAAGGTTAGCCCGGAGCTGGCGAAAGAGCCTAAACCATTTTTATTTTCCATGAAACCATATAGTTCTGAAAGGCTCCCAGTGCAGTTAATTAGTAAATTTATAATTTGTAAAAAGCCAACATAAGTTACCATATTTTAATATTAAATTATTTTCTAGAACCAGGCTCCCAGACAATACATGGACACAATTAGTTGCAGTACAAATATGATGAACCAACTTATGGAGGTGTTTGTGTACAGAAGGCTTTTGACCAGTGTAGGTGATTGTAAATTATTAATTTGTCCAATGCACATGTTCAAAGTCACCTATGTCAGACAGAAGCCCAACAACATGGAGAAGTTATCAACAGATTGACCACATGGCTTAGGATTTTATTTCTTATATTTTGCTCCATCAGAAGAGAATACTGTGACTACAGACCATGTGAAATTATAGTTGTTCGCAAATTTGTGGACACTGTAATTACATTAGAAAGCATTTTATGCAGTATTTGGCTTTGCAGGTAGTCACAATCACACCAAAAAGGGTATTCACTGACTGACAATCAGTCCACAGACTCCATGCCCGTGTCCTGCCAAACAAAGATGTGGTGAAGTATTCTGTCTCTAGACTGCAAAGATGTGGAGTGGAGCCCCAAGTGGCCCCAGCGGACTTATGGAACTATGATGTATGAAAAGAGGAGCTCCTAAATACATAATATTACCACCATAGAGGCTTACCAACAAGGGCAGCAACATCACCCATGAGGAGTTTGCCAACAGCTGCAGTGGTTTCTGTGAGATAGGTGGATGGAGCAGACACACTTACCTGGGACAAGTTGCAGTCCTTAATTTGTTGGAATTTTACCACTGCTATGCACTAGGGGTGAAGCAAATAGTGCTGGACCGGGCACCCACCATGTTGGGACAATATGTGGCTGCGCAGCCACATTGGCAGACTCGCCAGTTTGGCAACAGCAAGTCATAAATTTTGCCGTGAATAGGGAAATATATCTACAGCTCACCAGCTAAGCAAGTTTCAACATACATTGGTGATTCCAACCAGTTGTCACTCTGGTAACAACCAGAGACCATGGGGTCCTAGCTGGAAAGAGTGTTCATCCTGTAAGAAGTGCCTATCTAAATGTATGGCAGAAGAGCTATATATATATATATATATGAAAGGCTTGCAGTCCATTGTGGTTATGTGATGCTACTACCTCACAGTGGTAAAAAAAACTCTTAAAAAATCTAGTCAGAAATAAACATCTTTACTGCTAAGATTCTTCTGTGTTCCTCTGACCTGTACTTTAGAGCTAACACTCTAATCCATCTCCTGGCTCCCTACCCCTGAGTCCAGTGCCCTTCTTGCTACCCAGAAGTATTCATTGAGTCGAACGTTCAGGAGAAATTAGCCAGAGTAACCAGTAAAGTGGTGCTGCAGCAGCTATACAGTACACACTACCCAGGAGCCTATGCACCTTCAGGTGCCTATAAAGGAGCCTGGTGGCAACAGCAATACCCTCCCACATTAGTGAGCGGTTAACCTCCCGGTCCTTTAGTAGCTGGTAGCCAAGGGATACCAGTGAGAGCAGCCAGTGACCAGGAGTAAGACCATCCCATATACATTCCTGATGCTAAACTGCAGATCACATGTTGCAGCAGGTGTGCTTGGCCCCCTAAGATAATATACTCCTATAATGGCAGCACTGGCTGTAATAGGCAGGAACAAGGACAGCACAATATAGCAGATCATGAGAACATGAAAAGGTTTTGTTGTATTGTGATGTAACCACAAAAAGACACAAAATGGAGACTGTGAGAATAAAAACTCAAGAGCAATACTGAGAGATATGATGAAATAAGAGAAGTTTTGCCCAACACAGAAATATTAGGAAAATAAATACAGTATACTTTATTTAAAATACGTAAATGCATTCTGTATATCGAATGTATTATCAATGGACAAGCAGCAATGGAAGCCAGACAAGGAAATATGCAGAATCCCATTGCAACTATATCCCTTGTGTTAATCTCTGTCATAAAAGCTTTACAATATTACATGTTGGAGCATTATATTTTGCTTTATTTATGAGTGTTGATTTGCTGGCTCTTTTGTCCAAAAAAAAAAAGTAGCATGGTAAACCACCGTATACATACTCAATGCTACATGAGATTTATAAGATGAGCAGTTATCTGGAAAAGACGCTTGGATTGAACACAGCTGTAGTTATAGGGAAATTATTCCTAATTGCATCACCTATAAGTGAAGTATACTTCTAATTATCTTCTTCCTACAGCTGTATGAAAATCAATAACCATAAGCCTTCAAATGAAACACACACTGTACGGTTCTCCAGGCTCCTAATGAATGCAAATAGTTTGACCTTTCCTTGACAAGCCTGAATATTGTTTCATACTTTTGCTATTAAAGTTGCTGTTATCAGCAATTCACATTACAAACAGGCAAAAAAAAAAAGAAAACTGGAGAGAGGGGAAAAAAAAACTTGAACATAAAAATAATAAAAAAAAATCTTGACAACTGCAAGTGGGAATCAGAATTGTACAAAACAAGTGCCTGGACTTTCTGCATATTAAACCCTATATTTAGATGATGAGCATCTCAGTTGCATAATGAATTTCTTTTATTCGCATAGATTTTTGTCTGAAGAGGCTCTCAAATCATCACGTAGATGCAGTTCTGCATAATTTTTATATAAATATTAGATAAACACTTTGGTAATTGGTTTCCATCGAAATTCAGTTATTTTTTCTCAAGAGCAGTGTTCTTTAAAAACAAAGGTTAATTGAAGATTTGCTTTTGTTAAACTGCCTGCTGGTGCTACACAGAGCTTTTGTTAGGGGATAAATAGGTGCATGATGCAGAAACAGACAATTACCCAAGGGATATGGAGGTTGGACCCCACAAACAGAACAGTATCATTGCTGTTAATAGCTTATAAAAGTGTTCTCCACCTGCAGATAAAATTCATTTATTGGCTTCTACATACCCTTCTTAAACATTGACTTTTTCTCTTTGGCTTCCTTCTGTGATTGTTAACCGTATCTTCATATCATCTTTATTATCATCTTTTATTTATAAAGTACCAACATTCTACTCAGCGCTGTATAGTGAGAGGATGGTGATACAAATAGTATAGAATGACATGTAACAGAAGATAAAGATGACCCTGCCCAAATGAGTTTACAATGGAAGAGATGGGGAAACGCTAGTTACGTAAGGCAGTAGAATGACAAATGTAGCGGTTGGTGGATATACAGAATCAGGGATACTGTCACTGTGCTTTCTCTTGGCTCCAGGACGTTGGTGGATACAGAAACTGTGCTAGTTCCTGGCTCCGGGCAGTTGCTAAACACAGGCAGAGCGCCAGCTCCCGGCATTTCTTTATTACAGGAGCAATTTTTGGGGTCAAGGCAATTGGTAATTGCAAGTACAAATCTTGTTCCAGGCTCCAGGCAGTTGATAAATAAAGACACAGTGCTGCTTTCTGGCTCTGGGCAGTTGGTGATTATTAAAGATGCTCGGTCTCGGATTTTGGAAAACGAGCACACCCAAACATGGCAGATCTGAATACTTTCACGTTTTCCTTGGATCTGAATCGAGGCAAAACGTCATTGTTGTGTCATCGGATCTCACGGGTTTTGGATTCCAAAAGTACCTCCCTCCCCAGGAGATCCAGCGCCATTGCTCACACAGAAACAGGGTCAGCAGTGTTCTTGTCACTCTCCATTCTCCAGTGACATTGCTCACACAGAAACAGGGGTAGCAGTGTTTTTGTCACTCTCCAGTCTCCAGTGACATTGCTCAGTGCCATTGCTCACACAGAAACAGGGGCAGCAGTGTTCTTGTCACTTTCCATTCTCCAGTGACATTGCTCACACAGAAACAGGGGTAGCAGTGTTTTTGTCACTCTCCAGTCTCCAGTGACATTGTTCAGTGCCATTGCTCACACAGAAACAGGGGTAGCAGTGTTCTTGTCACTCTCCAGTCTCCAGTGACATTGCTCAGTGCCATTGCTCACACAGAAACAGGGGTAGCAGTGTTTTTGTCACTCTCCAGTCTCCAGTGACATTGTTCAGTGCCATTGCTCACACAGAAACAGGAGGGGTAGCAGTGTTTTTGTCACTCTCCAGTGACATTGCTCAGTGCCATTGCTCACACAGAAACAGGAGGGGTAGCAGTGTTCTTGTCACTCTCCATTCTCCAGTGACATTGCTCACACAGAAACAGGGGTAGCAGTGTTTTTGTCACTCTCCAGTCTCCAGTGACATTGTTCAGTGCCATTGCTCACACAGAAACAGGGGTAGCAGTGTTCTTGTCACTCTCCAGTCTCCAGTGACATTGCTCAGTGATATTGCTCACACAGAAACAGGGGTAGCAGTGTTTTTGTCACTCTCCAGTCTCCAGTGACATTGTTCAGTGCCATTGCTCACACAGAAACAGGAGGGGTAGCAGTGTTTTTGTCACTCTCCAGTCTCCAGTGACATTGCTCAGTGCCATTGCTCACACAGAAACAGGAGGGGTAGCAGTGCTCTTGTCACTTGACAAAAATTAATGTTATTGAGGTTAATAATAATGTATGAACAAAAAAAAAGAGCCAAATGATGTGATTTTAGCAATTTTGTAGCAATTTTAAAATAAAATATACAGATCCAATACCAAAACCGAAACACAGGGGTCAGAGAACATCTCTAGTGATTACAGGTACAGTGCTATATCCTGCCTCTGGGCAATTGGTGATCACAGGCACTGGAATGATCACCATCCTGGAACACAACACAGCTGTGCTACACCCTCTGCAGTTTTTAAAACAACATGATAGACAAGCATTTGGTCTTATCTCAAAGCATTGAAAATAAACAACTGTACCCTGTGATATAAATAAATGGCAAGAAATACAGAAGGAAGCTAGACACAAGCAATGATTTTATTAGTAAAAGTCACCATATGGCGCAAATAAGCCAATAAATTAAAGTCACATGAAGGTGCAGTGCCCCTTTAACTGCATAAAACACCTGTGCCATTGTTATACTGGTTTCATTACTATAAATAATGAAAGCCATAAAAGGTCAGGACAAAAACACACACGTGCAATATAAATTTTATGTGGGCTATACTTTAGATGCCAGTGTCTACCATGCTGCCTACTTTCCACTAGAAAAAGTTTAAAACGCCAAAGTAAAGAACATAATACAGTAAAAAGAAATGTGCTGACATTTTAAAGAAGCCTACATAGGCCAATAAGAATATCAAGGCTGTCTTTAAAAGTTCAATATTACAGGAGAAAAAAAAACCATGTTGTTTGTTTTTATTATTTTAACTTTATGAAACAATTACACTTTTGATTTTGAACTTTACAAAGCAATATTTTATTTTAGACGAATGTAATTTCAGATAAAGGAACAATGTAGGGAGCAATATGAAGTGCAAAACGGAGACATCTTTTTTGCCCTAGGCTTCATCAGGGGTGATAAAGGGCAAAATACATCTCAAGTTTGCACTGCACAACATTGTTGAATGACTTCATTTCCCACTGGAAACCTTTGGTAGAATTTCAACGCAGACACTCAGGAAGTTTGTATGTATCCTATGGCTTGGAGTTGTGGTTTTCTGGCAAACTATTTGATTTACACACCTTGATTTGGTGGCTTTTCATTCATTCTATTGGATTAAAAGTTAAAACTTTTTTTCACCTCTGTATTACTCAATATATATGGATTCTTTATCTCACATAGGTGTTGTTCATTTTGTACATCTGTCTAACTTTAGTTCATTACCGTAACATAACTTTTTAGGATTTGATTAGTGAAGTTTCATATTTGATTAGGTTCGGGGAATTGGCATAATATTACAGATTTATCTAATCATCTTCATTTGGATAATGCTAGGAAGGTATTTTATTAAAGGTTACTTTCAATCTGTGATTAAATATAGAAGTTTATAACTTATTGGGTGATGCATTACCACTTAAAGGGGTGAACATTTTTGTTCACCAGTTCAAAATAACTGCAGTACAGGGGCAAAAGGACCAATGAGGAGTCACAATATACATCAATGTGGCTTCTCCATTGGATCTCCAGGAAACACCTTCCAAATCCTCACAAAGATCAGATAGTCAGCTGGGCCTCTGGGACTAACCACAGCTGTAACTAGCAGCCCTGCACTCTGAAGAGGGACAGAGGCATAATGTTCTGTGTGAGAATACCAGGTTTTTAGGACCAAAGTTCACTAGGTTACCTGGGTCTTCATGGGTTCAGAAATCACACAGGCAAAGCGGAGAACAAAAGATACAATGCTATCTTTATTTTTCTTACAGTAAAACAATAGGATATAAAACTGTGCCCTTTAAACACTAGAACAGGCAAAAGAGTCTGTCAACAGTATGTCCAGAGAGTCATGGTATCTTGCTGTTCCCGGCTGCTTGGCCAACTCTCCACCAGTGCTCTTGGTATCAGTCTCTCCATTCCTGTGGGCACACCAAATTACCCAGAACCTGGCGAATATCTCCTGATGGAGTGAGGTGATGACAGGTATCGAGATGGAGAGACAGCCTGCTTCCCAGGTACAGAACAGTGATGATCACCGGGTCTGCTGTCAGAGAACAGAAACTCAACACCAGTCAGCCCTACACCTTTCAGGAATCAATACCCAGAATGAATACTCCCTCCCTCCTCCTTATATCCATGGTCAAATTTCCACAGTGTTTTCTCCTCCCCAGGCAAACCCCTGGGTCTCTACTTCTTAAACATTGGTGGGTGCTGGGTAAGGAGTTGGAGTGGCACTGGAGATGAGCTGGCCTTCCACAGTGGCTCCCCTGCTCACAATATCTGGGCCAGTCCCGTGGAAGACAATGGGTAATACTTAACTTTTCCCACTTCCAGATCTTGGATAACACACAGTCGCTCCTGAAATTAACCCCTTCCATGCTTTTGTTATGTGTCAGGGCTGTCAGTTGTCCCTCACTTCCTGTCCCTTCCTTCTTACTCCCCATGTGTCCGCAATACGTCCTAACCCTGTCCGCCAGGTGCAATTTAAGAACTGATCCTGGGGTGACAGCACATGTAGTCCCTGTGGATGGATGGGTCAGTGGGAGATGTTATCTTAGCAGTGTGGCCCAGTCATGTCACACTCTGGTCCCTTGTTACATTAAAAAAAAATTGTCTAACTGTCCCACTTGAAAATGAAAACTTTTGTTTAGGTATTTCTATTGCTTTCATATTGCCTTCCAGAACAAAATCCAGCAACACGTAAATATAACTTAGGTAGTAGCCACTCCCTGAATTGGATTATTAATACAATCTCTTATATTAATTGGGGGGTGTTAAAACCAAATCTAATTATTTTTGTGATATCTAGTGAGGTAGCTTTTTCTGTTTTTTTTCTCTTACAGTAAAATACCAACAGAATTTGTTTCCTTGCTTTATTTACGTCCGCTATAAGGATGAATGAACAAGGATAGTGACAATATAGAGGTAAATTGACATCCACCAGCATTGCATGGTGGTTACTAACTGAGAACAAACCTTGAAAGGTTACGTCATCGCCTTATGTAAATATTAGGTTGTAAGTATGACTGCTGAAACACTGTTCCTGAAAGAACCTGTGTAATGTGTGTATATAGTCAGTACTGTAGGCATGGGTCAGCAATAATCTAAAATTACTATTACTTTTAATAGTTTGATAACTGTTTGATAACTTCCATTACGTCTGATCTGCCAATCATAATTTTTAGTTTTAATCTTTAACTAAAAAGAACTGCAAAAAGCTAAAGAAAAAAGTCCATAATATATGTTGTAGGTGAAAAAAAATCAACAAAAACTCTACTTAGGACAGATTAACAAAAACAAACAAACAAAAAAAAAACCCCAGCAAGCAAAGAAAACCAAAATGTGTGCAATACTTCCTATTTTCAACAGGTTGCAGTATTTATTAGATTAGTGAGTAAGTTGTAGACTGATTATTTTAGGGAAAGACTCCTACACACTAAATGTTAGTATGTATTTTGGTTTATATATTCGTATATATTTTCAATGGAGGAAGGGGTAGATTCCACAAGTAGACATTTTGCAGGCACTTCTAGTAATAATAAAGCATTATGTACAGTAATTGTTCTCAGAATACATTGTTTTACATCATTATCTTTTTTAGTCTTTGCCATTTTTAACAAGAGACATTGCCACTATAGAATTTGGGAGAGGGATGGAATGGGCATTTATTCTGCTTTTAATACACAGATAACAGATACTTACCTTATATTGTAAAGACACCATTGTGGTAGAAATAGGGAATGACATGTCTACTATGAAAACAATAAATGTAAATTATACAAGCATAATAAAGTTAGGTTTCCATATATAATAATGCCTCACATCCAAGACTTGGTCTAAAAGTTACCTGTAACATCCAGAGTAACTTTTATTATTTAGTGAACCAAATCTAATGTACTTCCAAAAATAAAAAAAATATTATAGCTGCCAAAAAAACACTTCAATGGCACACAGATTTTTTTTTTTTAAAAGAAACAAGTAAATTACATAGATTTGGCATAGCAAGCTTATATCATACATTCCGAAAAACAAATGCATTAAAAATACATTCAAAGCCCAAAGGCTGAATGGACATACTGCTAATCTTCTATACAGCTTTTTTTGGCATATTTGTATGGTTACACTATTATACAGCATGCATAGAACGTCCTTGAGAGGCATATTCAGAATTTTACCAACATCAGGACAGCTTGATCCTTGACTAAGTGTCA